>NC_053427.1:22924753-23230006 GCF_007990345.1 Gossypium hirsutum | reverse complement strand
AATATGATTGGGCCATAAAACGTTTTGATATATGAATGAATTTTGTTGCCCAATATTTTAGTTTAATGTTTGTATGTTTGTCCGGTAACGCCTCGTACCTTATCCCGGCCTCGGGTACGGGTAAGGGGTGTTACAGAATTAATCTCACTTTATCCTCAGTATCAGAAACTAGTTCAGGGCCCAAAACACGCTACTCGCCTAGCTCAGTCCAACATGAAAGTGTGCGACACCTACGACCATATAACGCCTTGTAAGGTGTCATTTGTATGCTAGACTGATAGCTATTGTTATAAGCAAACTCTGCTATCGACATGTAATCCTCCTAACTGCCTCAGAAATCAATCACGCAAATCCTTAACATGTCCTCCAGTATCTGAATCACCGTCTTTAATTAACCATCTATCTGAGGATGAAACGCAGTACTGAAGTCCAATATCATACCTAGAGCTTCAAGTAACTTCTTCCAGAACCTAGACGTGAAGCGAGGATCCTTATCAGATATGATCGAAACCTGTACCCCATGTAGTCTCACTATCTCAGATACATACAGTTTAGCCAGCTTCTGCAAAGAGTAGTCAGTACGAACTGGTATGAAATGGGCGGACTTGGTCAATCGATCTACGATAACCCATACTAAGTCCTTCTTAGTAGGCGTTAGGGGCAATCCACTAACAAAGTCCATAGTCACTCTCTCCCACTTCCAAAGTGGAATCTTAACTGGCCGAAGCAACCCTAAACTTAACTGATGTTCAACCTTAACCTGCTGGCAAGTCAGACATCTACCCACGAAGTTGGTAACTTCACGCTTAAGATCCGGCCAGTAATATAACTCATGAAGGTCTCAGAACATTTTATTTCCACCAAGATGCATAGCATAAGGGCTATTATGCGCCCTTTGTAGTATAGACTGCCTCAAATCAGTATCATTCAGTATACAAATTCTCCCACGGAAACAAAGCACCCCTTCGTTATTCAGTCCAAAATCCACAGTATCCCCACTCTCAACCTGAAGAAAACGAAGAACCAACAACTCGTCTTCCATCTATTTACCCTTAATCTTATCCATCCATGTCAATTTAACTTAAAGCTCAGCCAACAAACTACCATCATCAAATAAACTGAGGCGAGCAAACATCGACCTCAGATTAGTCATAGCTCTACAACTTAGTGTGTCTGCCACCACATTGGCCTTACCAGGATGGTATTCGATCATACAGTCATAGTCTTTAAGTAGCTCAATCCATCTACGTTGCCAAAGATTTAGCTTCTTTTGAGTGAGGAGATATTTGAGGCTCTTGTGATCAATGAAGATGATATACCTCTCACCATACCGATAATGCCTCTAAATCTTCAGTGTGAATACCACCGCAGCCAACTCCAATTCATGCGTTGGATAATTTGCTTCATGAATCTTTAGCTGCCGAGACTCATACGCTACTACCTTACCCTTTTGGATCAACACATATCCCAAACCAACATGTGATGCATTGCTGTAGACAGTGAACTCTTTCCCTAAATCTGGCTGTATCAAGATAGGGGCCTCAGTCAGAACCTTCTTAAACTTCTCGAAGCTCTCCTACTGCACATCAGTCCAGTTAAATGGCATACCCTTACGTAACAGCTTAGTCAAAGGTGCTACAATTACTGAAAACCCCTCTGCAAATCGTCGATAATACCCTGCCGGTCCTAGAAAACTGCATATTTTAGATACAGCCTTAAGCGGCTTCTAATCCAAAACAGCCTCAATCTTTCGAGGATCAACCCTAATCCCTTAAGTAGATACCACATGGCCCAAAAATGTTACCTCTAGTAACTAGAACTAACATTTACTGAACTTGGCATATAGTTGTTTCTCCTTCTCGAAGATGTTCATCATGTTCATCCTCAGTTCTCGAAAACACCAGAATGTCATCAATAAAAACCACTACGAACTGATCTAGATAGGGCTGGAACACTCGATTCATCAGATCCATAAAATCTGCTGGTGCATTCTTCAGTCCAAATGGCATCACTAGGAACTCGTAATGACCATGACGAGTCCTAAACGTTGTCTTGTATACATCAACCTCTTTGACCCTCAATTGATGGTACCTAGATCTTAGATCAATCTTAGAAAAAACCGAAGCTCTTCGGAATTGGTTGAATAGATCATCTACCCTCGGTAGGGGGTACTTATTCTTAATGGTTAATTTATTCAGTTGCCAGTAATCGATGAATATACAGATGGATCCATCCTTCTTTTTCCACAAACAAAACTAGTGCTCGTCACAGAGACACACTAGGGTGGATGAACCCTCAATCTAATAACTCTTGAATCTGAGCCTTAAGCTCCACAAGCTCCTTCGGTGCCATTCAATAAAGGGTGATGGACACCGGAGCTGTACCAGGCAAGAGCTCAATCCCAAATTCAACTTTACTCTTTGGAGGTAAGCTAGGTAGCTCCTCAGGACAGACGTCCGAAAAATCTTTAACTGTTCTGATATCTTTAATAGAAGAAACCCTAGAATCTAAAACACTAATGTAGGCCAAATACGCCTCAGATCCCTTACAAACCAACTTTTCCACCCTTAGTGCAGAGATCACATTTTATAAGTAGTTCTGACGTTCCCCTATGACAACCACCCCATTGTCCTCTGCAGCTCTCAGTGAAATTAGCTTAGTGGCACAATCCAAACTCCCTAGGTGTTTAACCAGCCAGTCCATTCCCAGTATTAAATCAAACTCTCTAAAAGGAAGTTCAATCAAATCCGCCATAAAGATAACCCTTTGAACCTCCAAAGGAACATCTCTAAATAGTTTATTTACCTTCACCGACTGCCCCAATAGACTCAGTACAGTAACCTCACTCGTAATGCTCTCAACCAAGATACCCAGAGTCTCAGACATAGTACAAGCTATATAGAAGTGAGTGGATCCTATATCTATTAGTGCAGTATAAGGTACATTATAGATAAAGATCATACCTGTGATAACATTCGGAGCATCTCCATCCTCTCGACGACGTGCAGCATAAACTAGGGCTGGTTGTGAAACGCCCCGTACACAAGACCATTGCCGGAGTCGAACACGAGGTGTTAACGGACTTAATTCATTACTTAAACAGCCCATACAATTCATTTTAAAATTTCTAGACAAGCTGCCTAACTGCATCACAGTCGCTTTAAAAATCATATATCGAATTCCGAAACTCGAAATATAATTCCATAAATTTTTCCTGAAACTAGACTCATATATCTATCTACTAATTTTTTTTCTAGAATTTTTGGTCAGGCCAATTAGTACAGTTTATTAGTTAAAGTCTCCCCTATTTCAGGGTTCGACTACTCTGCCCTCTGTGTATTACGAATCAGATATCTCCCTGTACAGAGCTTCAATGACTATTCCGTTTGTCTCTAGTAAAATTAGACTCAATAAGGAATCTGTACATATAAAGTATGACTTCTAATTATCTTTGTAAAATTTATGGTGAATTTCCAAAGTCAGAACAGGGGATCCAGAAATCGCTCTGGCCCTGTTTCACAAAAATTTAAACATCTCATAAAATATAACTCATATACCTGTTTTGTTCCATCCATATGAAAATAGACTCATAATTCTTCAATTCCATATATTATTCATCATCTAATTGTATTTCTAATATTTTTAGTGATTTTTCAAACTCACGTCACTGCTGCTGACTGAATCTATTTTATGGTAAATTTTACCTATTTCATGGTTTCCATGGATTAGCTAGCAATTTAGCATACATAACACCAAATATTATCATGATTAGCCATTCCAATGGCTAATCATTACCAAGCATTTCCATACCACTCAATAACCATATCATAAGACTATATACACAAAATGATTATAATGTTATACATGCCATACTCAAAATATACAAGCCATTATGCCAAGATGGTATACGGATAGTGTGAGCGTGCCTCCGACCATTTCTGATTTCCGAGCTGGCTTGTCAACACTACAAGGAATGAAAAGGAGGGAGTAAGCATAAATTCTTAGTAAGTTCACATGCAAATAGCAAGTAACATAACTATATAAGCAAACATAAAACATCATTTGCATAATCATCACCGAGACATTCATATCACAATTTCATTTATCATCTTACCATATTGTTGTTATATCGAGTTTTCAACCCGAGGGTTAAGTACATACCTGTTCAAAGTATCCATTTCACAACACTTACCAATACGTCCCTTTCATCTTGAGTATTCCTCCATTTGAGTAGAATTTTACCCGTTGAACACATTGGAATATAATTCGGATACATGGAAAGTTTGCACATAAGTGCCACATATGTAGCCAAGCTACCATGTAACCCGCCCATAAGTGAACTCGGACTCAACTCAACGAGCTCGGATGCCTAGTTACATCTCTCGAACTCGGACTCAACTCAACGAGTTCGGACATTCGCATCCATAAGTGAACTCAGACTGAACTCAACGAGTTCGGATGCTCAACCATCCTAGTGACATGTCACTTGTATCCTAATCTATTCCTAAGGTTCAAACGGGCTTTTTCCCTCGATCTCACATTTGCCGTCTTCGATGGAATATCGGAACCGATACTTGGTAGCAATTCATATTTACCAAGTAGTAAACATAATTTGCATATTACTCAACATTAACCACAAAGCATAATATTTCACAATTAAAAATCAGCGTATCATATAATTAACATCAATAACTTAAAAATAACAATTATGCTACATTATTTACACATGAACTTACCTCGTATGCGAAAATGGCTACTTTTACCATTTCGTCCACAACTTGGTATTTTCCCCATTTTAGCCCGAATTTTAGTTTTCCTTGCTCTATCATTTAAAATATATTCAAATTAGGACTCACATTATTCAAATTGAGCCAAAATCATATTTTGGCAAAATTATAGTTTTGCCCCTAAACTTTCACATATTTACACTTTTGCCCCAAAGCTCGTAAATTAAATTTCAGCCTATTTTCTTATGTTTTATGACATGCTGATCATTTTTCCCTTTTATGGCAACATCAAATTCTCACTCTAACATGTACTTATGACTATTAGGTATTTTTACCGATTTTTTGCTAGTTTTCGCTTAAAACCGAGTAGCACAAGTTGTCTAACATAATTTAAAACCTCATATTCTATCATAAAACACCAAAATACACAAATTTCACCTATGGGTATTTTTCCAAATATGAACACTAGGTTGAATTATTGCTAGCATAAGCTTAATCGAGCTACCGGGACTCCAAAAACGTAAAATTCATTAAAAACGAGGATAGAATGGACTTACAATCGAGCTTGGAAGCTTGAAAAATCATAGCCATGGTTTCTCCTTGCTATATTCGGCCACGGGGTTGGAGATGAGCAAAATTGGCTTTTAATTTTGTATTTTAATTCATTTTACCCCTAAATGACCAAAATGCCCTTACTACTAAACTTTCCAAAAATTCCATCCATGTCCAATTTTTGTCCATAGACTTAGAAATTGGTAAAATTGCTATTTAAGACCTCCTAATTAATATTTCAAAACAATTTCATACTAGAAACTTCTAGAATGCAAGTTTTACAAATTATTCGATTTAGTCCCTAATTTCAATTTAAGCACTTTATGCATAAAATTTCTTCACGAAATTTTCACACAATCATGCAATCATATCATAGACCTTAAAATAATCATAAAATAATTATTTCTATCTCAGATTTTGTGGTCACGAAACCACTATTCCGACTAGGCCCAAAATCAGGATATTACAACTCTCCCCCCTTCAGGGATTTTCGTCCTCGAAAATCTTACCAGAAAAGTGGTCTTCACTTTTAATCTCATATTCGGTGTCGAAGAACTTTCACTTAGGCTATACCTCCAATACATCTCTTTAATTTCTCATATGATCTAAAAGCTTACAGTCTCAACTCTCAACTGTTCTTAAATTTTCAACCTTTCTCTATTTCCCATGATATCATGACATAAAACTCGGATCTTAACTTGATTAATGGAGACCGGAATTCTAAGAAATCCAACAATCAAAGAGACCTAAAATTCCATGAATCTAATGAGTAGGAATTCATTCAATACAGATATGATTTATAGATCTTGCTAAACATTTAACAATAGGATACATCACATTTTTCCTCTTTCCGCCATAGAAATAATTCTGATATGGCCTCAAGAATAATCCTTCTCATTTCCATCCCAATATCAACACTGACAAGGATAATTTTGATAGATCCCAATGTTCGGCTTTAACCCCTTTAACAACTTCGATTTTATATAACATCGAATGCTCTAAACTATCACATTACCTCACTGTCTTGAAACACATCACAATTCATACAACAGTACATTACTGAAAGTCAGGAAGTCTTTACTTAATGTAGACTAGTCTAGTTCAGACGCTTCGGTTACCAATATTCTCATCTATCCAAACTTTGTCAACATGTAATAAACTTTTCAGCTTTCACAAGACGAAAACCTTATCATTCGTAGTGATTTTAACTAATATCCAACTCTTTCTAATAAAAATACACTTCTCGTTCAAACTATTTACTCTTTTATCCGTACAAAAATGAAATTATATTATCAGACTTGAAAAAACATAATCCTGACATAATTGTCACATGAAATCTTTCAAATAAATAATTCACCATACCGACTGAAACTCGCGCTTTTATCACCTATGCCTTTACTGATGTCAAATCCTTATATAGAAATTAGAAAAAAATCCCAATACTAAAATCACCACATTACCAAGATCAAATTAGAAGTATAGTCATATTTGACATGATTATCACGAGCTGAAGAACGTACTTCGAACATGAGTCATAATTGACAAATTATGGAACAAAGATAACAAGAAAACCGAATAAAGAAATCCAGAATAAAGAGATCCAGGATAAAGAAACCAAAGATACGATACTATGCCGGAGAATCGAAAACCAAACTCATAGAGAAAATACAGAATACCCCGATAATTCTTCAAAGAAAGAAAGTCCAAAAGAAAACATCATTTAATCCCACTGGAATCAAATATAACAAGAACAATATATCTTCCCATACATATATATCAGATTAAGCATCAAGTAGAAGAAACAGAATCATAATATCATATGTATTCTCTCATCAATTCTTATCAGACGAAATGAAATAGAATACCCGATGAAATAGAGCAATATAAATTATAAACCAGTCAGACTACCAATGCTTTCATCCAACACTAGGATTAAAAGACATTCCCATATAACAAGAATTTCTTTAGAAGATCAATAGCCATAGAAATATTTCTGAGAACGGGTAAACACATAGAACATCTCAAAAGAGACTGCTAAATCTGTCCAGTCATAACTGTCACACTCAGATAGTTCACATTTCAAATATCATTTCCCCAACTAGTTCTGCCGTCACAAATTTCATATTAAACCATTCACTAAAGAATGCCAGTTCTGAATAAATTTCAATTTACACTTTTCTCGATCTTGCACCTGAGTAATTCGATTTACCAAAGAGAATTCCTTCTCTAATTGGGATAGTGCATAACTCCAATAATCTTTACGTCAATCCGATACTTTACTGGCTCTGACTTTACTTATCAGCTTATTTTCAATCTCTAATCATACTTATAATTATTCTATCACTAAACTCTTTGGGTTCTCAACTGGAAACTTATTCAATACAAATCTCATGAAATTCCATTATAATTACCACTTCGGTAAGGGGGAGGGGTTGTAGGACCTCTGACTCGACTTTCTTATACATACACATATGACACAACTTCCATCATCATAGTAATATCATCAAAATCATGTCATTCATTCATGTTGGCTTACACCAATTTTCCTATTGTCCCATTTAGACAATATACTTATGCATACATTTTATGTTTTCTAGACAGCTTTACTTATCCATTCATTTAATTAAATTAAGTCATGCTCATGACATCATATAAGACCAAACAAACATAGATATTTGCATCACAATCACAACTTTCATTTCGTGCATCATCATGTACATATCATTACAATCATATAATTCAGTCCAACAATTTAACATAGATAAGTTCATTTCATTATAATCCTTTATCTCATAAAAATTATATATCATTAACATTTATCAACATTCGACGTCCAAATCAAGACAAGGACATTTTCACTCGTATCATAATATTATGACCTTTATTCATACCTCTACAACTTTCTATTTATTCCGTTCATCTTATCAAGTAAGCCATATACACTACATCATATGAGCATGAAGCAAATATGGATATTTATCACATATGTATCATAAACTTTTATTCATACTTTTCTAAACCGAGACTTATCATAATCATAATTTTACTCAAATACCTTTACATAACATTGAACATGTTCGGCGCAGCTCGGTTGGAGAGTACCCTGTCTAAATAAGACGGTACTCATACGCGTCGGAAGACATCACACTATCACAGATAGTGGCATGTATACCTAAACTTTTACACATGCTAGGTTAGTCCGAGAACCGACTAAACCTGCTCTGATACCACTAAATGTAACGCCCCGTACCCAAGACCGTTGCCGGAGTCGAACACGAGGTGTTAACGGACTTAATTCATTACTTAAACAGCTCATACAATTCATTTTAAAATTTCTAGACAAGCTGGCTAACTGCATCACAGTCGCTTTAAAAATCATATATCGAGTTCTGAAACTCGAAATATAATTCCGTAAATTTTTCCTGAAACTAGACTCATATATATATCTAATAATGTTTTTCTAGAATTTTTTGTCAGGCCAATTAGTACAGTTTATTAGTTAAAGTCTCCCCTATTTCAGGGTTCGACTACTCTGACCTCTGTGTATTACGAATCAGATATCTCCCTGTACAGAGCTTCAATGACTATGCCGTTTGTCTCTAATAAAACTAGACTCAATAAGGAATCTGTACATATAAAGCATGACTTCTAATTATCTTTGTAAAATTTATGGTGAATTTCCAAAGTCAGAACAGGGGATCCAGAAATCGCTCTGGCCCTGTTTCACAAAAATTTAAACATCTCATAAAATATAACTCATATACCTGTTTTGTTCCATCCATATGAAAATAGACTCATAATTATTCAATTCCATATATTATTCATCATCTAATTGTATCTATAATATTTTTCGTGATTTTTCAAACTCACGTCACTGCTGCTGACTGAATCTATTTTATGGTAAATTTTACCTATTTCATGGTTTCCATGGATTAGCTAGCAATTTAGCATACATAACACCAAATATGATCATGATTAGCCATTCCAATGGCTAATCATTTCCAACCATTTCCATACCACTCAATAACCATATCATAAGACTATATACACAAAATGATTATAATGTTATACACGCCATACTCAAAATATACAAGCCATTATGCCAAGATGGTATACGGATAGTGTGAGCGTGCCTCCGACCGTTTCTGATTTCCGAGCTGGCTTGTCAACACTACAAGGAATGAAAAGAAGGGAGTAAGCATAAATGCTTAGTAAGTTCACATGCAAATAGCAAGTAACATAACTATATAAGCAAACATAAAACATCATTTGCATAATCATCACCGAGACATTCATATCACATTTTCATTTATCATCTTACCATATTGTTGTTATATCGAGTTTTCAACCCGAGTGTTAAGTACATACCTGTTCAAAGTATCCATTTCACAACACTTACCAATACGTCCCTTTCATCTTGAGTATTCCTCCATTTGAGTAGAATTTTACCCGTTGAACACATAGGAATATAATTCGGATACATGGAAAGTTTGCACATAAGTGCCACATATGTAGCCAAGCTACCATGTAACCCGCCCATAAGTGAACTCGGACTCAACTCAACGGGCTCGGGCGTTCGCATCCATAAGTGAACTGGACTCAGCTCAACGAGCTCGGATGCCTAGTTACATCTCTCGAACTCGGACTCAGCTCAACGAGTTCGGACATTCGCATCCATAAGTGAACTCGGACTCAACTCAACGAGTTCGGATGCTCAACCATCCTAGTGACATGTCACTTGTATCCTAATCTATTCCTAAGGTTCAAACGGGCTTTTTCCCTCGACCTCACATTTGCCGTCTTCCATGGAATATCGGAACCGATACTTGGTAGCAATTCATATTTATCAAGTAGTAAACATAATTTGCATATTACTCAACATTAACCACAAAGCATAATATTTCACGATTAAAAATCAGCGTATCATATAATTAACATCTATAACTTAAAAATAACAATTATCCTACATTATTTACACATGAACTTACCTCGTATGCGAAAATGGCTACTTTTACCATTTCGTCCACAACTTGGTATTTTCCCCATTTTAGCCCGAATTTTAGTTTTCCTTGCTCTATCATTTAAAATATAGTCTAATTAGGACTCACATTATTCAAATTGACCCAAAATCATATTTTGGCAAAATTATAATTTTGCCCCTAAACTTTCGCATATTTACACTTTTGCCCCAAAGCTCGTAAATTAAACTTCAGCCTATTTTCTTATGTTTTATGACATGATGATCATTTTTCCCTTCTATGGAAACATCAAATTCTCACTCTAACATGTACTTATGACTATTAGGTATTTTTACCGATTAAGCCCTTTTGCTAGTTTTCGCTTAAAACCGAGTAGCACAAGTTGTCTAACATAATTTAAAACATCATATTCTATCATAAAACACCAAAATACACAAATTTCACCTATGGGTATTTTTCCAAATATGAACCCTAGGTTGAATTATTGCTAGCATAAGCTTAATCGAGCTACCGGAACTCCAAAAACGTAAAAATCATTAAAAACGAGGCTAGAACGGACTTACAATCGAGCTTGGAAGCTTGAAAAACCCTAGCCATGGTTTCTTCTTGCTATATTCGGCCATGGGGTTGAAGATGAGCAAAATTGGCTTTTAATTTTGTATTTTAATTCATTTTACCCCTAAATGACCAAAATGCCCTTACTACTAAACTTTCCAAAAATTCCATCCATGTCCAATTTTTGTCCATAGACTTAGAAATTGGTAAAATTGCTATTTAAGACCTCCTAATTAATATTTCAAAACAATTTCATATTAGAAACTTCTAGAATGCAAGTTTTACAAATTATTCGATTTAGTCCCTAATTTCAATTTAAGCACTTTATGCATAAAATTTCTTCACGAATTTTTCACACAATCATGCAATCATATCATAGACCTTAAGATAATCATAAAATAATTATTTCTATCTCAGATTTTATGGTCACGAAACCACTATTCCGACTAGGCCCAAAATCAGGATATTACAGGCTGCCTCGCCTCAGTATGCCCAGAACCTCTGTACGGTGCTCTCTGACCGTGGCCCAAACCATTACAACCCTTGGCCTGACCACAACCTCTCAGTGGCTACTGAACACCCCTCGATGGCTGTGTAGTCAAACCTAGAGCTTGCATCTGATTGGGCCTCCATGGACATTCTCTGATACGGTGCTCCAATTATCTGCACCTCAAACATGCCCCAATCCTTTTCTAGCACTCGCCCTGATGGTGTCTCCCACAATTAGCACAGGACTGTGGTCCAGTAGTAGTAATAGGGGCCCTAACTCTGATCGACCCATCAACTCTGGCCTTTTTATTAGGCCTCGAAAAGGAACTCGAGGGCTTTGAATCCTTCTTGTTCCTACCTCTCTCTTTCTTACAGTTTTGATGCTTAGCGCACTTCACCTCTTCAACAATCTTTGCCTTATCAACCAAAGCAGCAAAATCTCGCTCCCTCTGTGGAGCTATCAGAACCCGTAAACTATCCCTAAGGCCATCCTCCAAATGAACACATTGCTCGTACTCAGTCGCCATCATCCCTCGCGCATAGTGGCTTAGTCGCAAAAAATTAGCCTCATATTCAGCCACTAATATATCCCCTTGAGTCAGATTCAGACACTCTCTCCTACGGGCATCCACATAACTAGCACCCACATACTTTCCTTGAAAAGTAGTCTTGAAAAACTACAAGGACAGTCAATCGGGCTGAGTGCCCTCTTTAATCGTAAGCCACCACTGGTAAGCCTCATCTCTCAACAGTGACACTGGATTGTCCATGATCCTCTCTATAACCTCAATCCAATACTCAGCCACATTAGGGGCATCGAAGTGTTTTTCAAAAATTGATCTTTTCGGTAAAAATTCGTTACTAAATCTAAATCCTTTTATTATTTAACAAAAGTTCTCGTCAAAACGTTTACCAATTTGTTTGCCTTTGGTATATTACTTCAATTCAAACCGTCGAATCATTTTGAAATAGTTGTTGTTGAAAGCTCGTGTTCTTTACAAAACCGTGACTATTTTGAAAACTCATGTTTTCCTAGACTAGTAGTTTAATATAAGAAATCAAAATCCCAATTAAAACTTAAAACCTACAACTGGCCTTATTACATAAATTAAAACCCAAAACAAAATCTAATAGCAAATAAAAGAAATAGAAACAGTAGTGTTGCCATCTCTGAGTCCCTCGCAGCACCGATCCACCTAAGGATTACCTGAATAGTTAAAACAAATGGGTGAGTTTACGAAAAACTCAGTGTGTAATCCCAATAATAAACAAATAGTGAATAACACAGTCTGGGCCTAAGCCCTATTCAGTATCAGTGCAGTCTGGGCTACAGTAACAGTGTGGGCTTAAGCCCAATGCAGTAACAATACAGTACAGTGTAATGCAGTTATGCATCCCACTCAAATCCAACCAGCACACCACCCATACCAACCAACACACTATGTGGGGATCTAAATCGACCCACCCAGTCAGCACACCAATATCGCAGCAAGCTGCCAGTAATAATAATGCAGCATAGTTGCCAGAAATAGTAAATGTGTTAAAGCCACCAGTATCAATAATTGTGGCATAGCCACCAGTAATAGTGAATGTGACATAGTCACCAGTACAGAACTTCCTCCATATCAAAATCCCAACCCCATGCAGTATGTCGTGTCATAAATATTATGTGTATGCAAAGTCATACTCAGTACAATCATATATGTAAATCATAAGCATATTAGTCATACGGAACAAAAGGGCATAATCATCATTTTACCATACAGTGGTATTACAGTCATTTTACCATACAGGGGCATTACAATCATTTTACCCTATAGGGGAATTACGGTCATTTTACTCTATAGGGGCATTACGGTCATTTTTCTCTACAGGGGCATTACAATCATTTTACTCTACAGGGGCATTACGGTCATATAACGACCTCTCCGAAGGTCTACAGTCCCCTCGAGCAACCTAGACAGCCTAAATGATCATATCGGTGCCAGTGGGCCTAAGGCCCAATACTCAGCCCATTTAGCCTAAATTTAAATACGGCTATGTGTACACCATAGCCTAGTTCATTAATAGTCACATACCGTAGATTTTATCTGTGTGGGCCCACGAGCCCATTAGGCCCAGACGGCCTATTTTGGCCCATCGAGGCCCAAAACAACCTAAGTCATGTGCGCAACATGACAAGTCCAACTACTTTCTGCTTAACAGTGAAATTTTCCCACGGGCCCATTGGTCCCATACAGCCTATTTAACCCAGAACTATTCACGATGGTACGAACGACGTAGCCCAGTCCAAAACTTACCACATCACATACATTTTATCCGTGTGGGCCCACAAGCCCATTAGGCTTGCAAGGCCAAACGTGGCCCAGAACTGCCTATGCCATGTACGCGACATGACAAGCCCAACCATATTCCACCTAGCAGCTGATTTGACACAAGTAGGCCCATGGGCCCATTGGGCCTATTCAGCCCATTTCATGGCTCAAGTGGCCTACTACGACCTAAGCCCACGAGTTCATTCATGGTGGCCTTACTCGTTGTACGCCCATGTTTCGTGAGCTCGGTTCACCACACGCGCGATGGCACGCTTGTGTGGCGTCATATGCCATATTTTTGGCTTTTTGGCATTTTGCGGATCTACAGTCATAGTAGAGTAAACAACACACACATTTTCAGTTTTTTAGCCGGTTATCAAAACAAAGGAATATGGTTACAAACCTACTTCTGAAATTGTGATAAGGATCCGCAAGTACTCCAACTTACATTCATCCCAAACATTCAAACAATCATTCACTTATTAGAGTTCATAGGCTTTTAATCCCCAAATCAATAATACTATCTACCTCAATTGAACAAACCATGGCTTGTTCTACTAAATCGTAGTAGACTAAAACTGATCCCACTTTACTTGCTGATAATTTGCGATATCAAAAGATCTTACTAGGTGAGATTGCCTAGGATCACGACATAAATCTTACAGAGATATAAGGGCATTCGACATATGCTCAAATAATAAGAAAAGTAATTATAACAGCCCGATTTAGGGCCTAGTCGAAACAGTGGTCTCGTGATCACAAATCTGAAGTTAGAAAAAAATTATTTTATTATTTTTATGAGGTTATAGTATGATTTTATTAGTGCATGAAAAATTGGGTGAGCTAATTTTAATGTTTCCTAGCCCAATTTCGAAAAAGGACTAAATCGCATAAAAGGTAAAAGTTGCATTTTAGTACGCAAATGAGTTAAATAGCTAAAGAACTTAAATTGAGGGCTTTTAAAGGGAAATTACACCCTTTTTATTAGTGTTGGTCGGCCATGTGATGGGTTTTAAGCAAATAGTCAAAGTATTAGGTGGATGATGTCATGATTTGGTGATAAAATATTGCCTAAAAGCCTAGCTATCATTTTTTTCTTCTCTATCTCTCTTCTCCACTGAAAATATCAGCAAAAATGGAGTTTTCAAGGCTAAAAATCTTCAGCAACTAAAAGCCCTCACAAGTAAGTGATTCCCACACCCTTTGTTGATGATTTTTGCATTTTTGATACCCTTGATGCATGAGTTTTCAAATGAGGGTGATATCTTGCAAAATGGTCAACAGTTTAGAGTTTTGACATGAAAGGATTTGTGATGTTTATTGAGTTTTTATGGAGGAATATGAGTCCTAGTTGTGTTATAAACAACTTTTGTAAAAGGTGTTAGCATGAAAACACCTAAAGGGGCTATTTTGCATAAGTTGTAAAATAGTTAATAAGTATGTGAAATAGTGATAATTTGAAGTTGCTATAGTAGTAAAAATAGTTTAGTTAGGCCTAGGATACAACAAAATTTGATGAAAATCGATTTTTTGGCATAGGGGTAAAATGGTCATTTTGTCAAAGTCTAGGGGCAAAATGGTCATTTTACCAAAGATGTAAATTTATCATTGCTTAAATCTAATTAGTTACTAAATGAGTGCATATTGTCATTAATTCGAACCTAGATCTAGGGAAGGCCAAGCAAATCGACTAAACCGAACAGCCAAGTACTTTTTGTAAACCAAGGTAAGTTGTATGTAAATGATACAACTACACTGTTAATATTGGTATTCATATCGCCATTGAATTGATATTGTATGAGTCGTCAAGTTATGAATTGAGAATGTCTAGTAATATTTGAGATAATAGAAATATCCCGTTGAAACATTAGGATACGAACTGGATATTCGAGCCAAGGCATTGGGTGATTTGTGTGCTAGTGTAAGACATGTTTGGGACATACTTCGACCACATTATGAGAGCCAGTCCAAGACCATGTCTGGGACATGGCATCGACATCCAAACGAGGGCTAGTGTAAGACATGTCTGGGACATGCATCAGCCATACTATGATAGCCAGTATAAGACCATATCTGGGACATGGCATCGGCACAGAGATGAGCGCCAGTGTAAGACATGTTAGGGACATGCGTCAGCCTCGGCAGAGATAGCCAGTGTAAGACGTGTCTGGGACACGCATCGGCTAAGAGTTGTGCTAGTGTAAGACATGTCTCGGACATGCATCATCAGCACGCGTATATGAGAGCCAGTGTAAGGCCATGTCTGGGACATCGCATCGGCAATATATCCCATGTTGAAGGTTCATAGAATATCCAGTAGTATTCCAAATGTTTCAATGATGAGAGTTATAGATCAAGTTTGATAAAGAAAGAATAATCATGTATGAGTGGTCCATGTACCTATATGGTAAGCAGCCTCTACACACCATCTTCGTCCAACCTGACACTCCATGTGGGGATATAATCAACCCACCCAACCCTACATTCCAAGTAATGTTGAATGTGGCACCATATAATAATATGCAGCTAATCTGCCAATAAATTAGGCTCGAGCCTTTCAATGCTCTTCCTCCGTATAATATTATCCCCAACCCAATGCAATGCAATATACAACATGTGACAGCCCTACTGTGACCCCAGTCGGAAAGTGGTTTCGGGACCACAAAACCGAGTCATAAAAAAATAATTAATTACTATATTCTATGCTTATTATATATGTACATGCATATGTGGAGGTTTCATTCCCTAATTTTGCCAATTGCATGAGAAATTATTGAATAGGGATCAATATGAGACATGGTGAAATATGATAGGCTAATTTAAAATGGTCTATTAGTTCATGTACCAAAAAGGGTGGTTTTGCATGTCAATTTACCCAAAAGAAGTAGAGTGGCCGGCCAAGGGGTGATGGAGCTCCACTTATTCTAATTTAATATGTTTTGTTTAGTTAACAATTAAAATAAAAAGGAATTAAAAAAGGAAAAAAGTGAATAAAATAAGGAGGGAAGAGGGAGTGTTCATCTTTTTTTTTTCTTGGCAATTGCCGTGAGTGAGGAGAAGGAAGGGAGACTTGGTTATTTGATTTTGGCTTGGAAGATGGCTAGAATGAGGTATGTATTGAATGATTCTTGAAAATCTATGCATGTTTGAGATGGTTAGTTCCAATTCTACTCATCCTATAGATTAGACTTAGGATTTTGGGGTTGAAATTTGGCCAAGAAGTTTGAAACTCTTAGTAGATGTGTTAATGTCATTAAAATGGATAGTAATGTAGGAGATGGTGAGTGGTTAATTTCTTTTAACTTGAAAGTTGAGGTTAAAATGGGTTAAGTGATTGCCGAATCTACTTTAGGGGTGGAGGATTGTGTTCATGTTATATTGAATAGGTAGAGGTTGTAATGAGGTTGAAATTGTTGAATTGTTAGTTGGGTAACAAATGAAGCAATCGGATATATGGTATAAAAATGGGATGTTCATTTTAGTTGTTGTTTCATTTTTTGTGAGAAATGGGTCAAGTGTTCATGAGATGAAATGTTGTGATTGAGGAATTATAGGTGATAGTATAGATATACATATTCGGCCATCACTTGGGAGCTTATGTGATGTTGAGTATAAAATTAGCAAGGTGATTGCCGAATGTCCAAGTATGCATATGCATGTGTGATTAGATTATTGAAAGTATGGTAATTGCATAAGGTTATTAGCCGAATAGCTAAGAACACAAGGTAACAAGATAAAAATTTTACCATGCCATTCCGTATGTCATAAAATCATTAAAATGTGAATACCAATATATGTAGCAAAGCGGTTGAATGAGTTAATTTATTTTTTTAAGCTCAAGATCCTAAAGGAGAGGCGTCCAACAAGGGGAAATCGAAGATCATCGAGTAGTCGACTTGGAGTTATTTTACCCAACACAAGGTAAGTCATTAAGCATATATTTGGTATTGATTTAAATAGTCATAATGTCTATGTAATTATGTCGAATGAAATGATAAATATATATATACACGTACACATGGGGTGATGAAAGTATTGAATGAAAAAGAAAAGAGGTGAGGTGTATTGAGATGTTGATTTCGGCACTAAGTGTGCGGGTATAAACAATTATGATCATGAGATTGGCACTAAGTGTGCGGTTTTAAATTGCATAGCACTAAGTGTGCAAGTTTGATTATATAGCACTAAGTGTGCGAGTTTGATTATGTAAGCACTAAGTGTGCGAGTTTGATTATATAACACTAAGTGTGCGGACTTACTATATGTTTTTGAAGCACTATTGACACTAAGTGTGCGACCTTATTGAGTTGGTCACGGACAGCGGACGAGTAAGTGTCTTGAGTTCGTGGCTAATAGACGTTATGTTTATATTTGGAATTCTTGCTTGATAAGTTTTGAACCAATGTGATAATTATACTTGAAGTGACGTACATGAGATTCATCGTGGAATAGAGGGAATGTTATTTAGTTGCATGAATGTAACGAGAATGAAAGCATCCATGGAAAATGCCTCAAATACCATGTTGAGTAGCATATGAAAAATTGATGTAGTACTTTGTATGATATTGAGCCGAAAGGTCTAAGGAACCATGGCATAGTTGGTATGGGTGGAGAGAATTAACCCCTTTTCACTTGTTTTCTCATGTGATAATTTATTAATGGATGATTATGTAATGCTTATGACTTACTGAGTTATATACTCACTCGGTGTTTGCTTGTCACCTACTTTAGGTTTCTTGGACTCGTCTTTTTGCGTGCTTGGGACTGTCATCGAAGTCATCACACCAGCTAGCAAGTTTTGGTACTTTCTTCTTAGTCGGTCTAAGAGAACATTTCGGCATGTATAGGCTATTATGTTGTGTTTGAACTTTGGTATGTAAACTTTCAGCCATGCGAAAGTGGCATAAATGTTAATTTGGACTTTGGGTCCTATGATATTTAGTTATAAATCTTTGTAAATGGGTTTTATAATGTGGTCATGACTGATATTGGGCCAATTCGGTTTTGGTTGAATAATAGTTGAGGCCTATTCGATTTTTATGCCATATGTCATGGTTGATTATTTTTGGTGTTAAAATTCATGATATGGCAATAGTGTAGTAGGGAGATGTTTGACAATGATTAGCCTTTGGCATGGCTAGTCATGATCATAATTTGTGATATGTATGATGAATTATTAGTTAGATCAAGGAGAAATCACGAAATAGGCATAGTTGCTTTAGTAACAGATGCTGGCAGCAGCAGTTATGTGAGATTGAAAAATCACTAAAAATAGTAGGAATGGAATTAAATAATGAATAAATTATGTAATCTAAGCTCGATAAGTCTATTTTCATATGGAAGAAACGAAACGACCATATGAGCTGTATGTTAGGAGATAATGAAACTCTTGTGAAACAGGGCCAGAGCAATTTCTGGATCCCCTGTTCCGACTTTAGAAATTCACCATAAATTAATTAGAGACAATTAGAAGTCATGCCTTATATGTATAGATTCCATTTTGAGTCTAGTCTCGTTAGAAACAAACGGAATAAGTATTGAAGCTCTGTAAAGGGAGATATCTAAGTCGTAATGCACAAAGGTCAGAGTAGTCGAACCCAGGAAAAGGGACGACTTTAACTAATAAACTGTACTAATTTGCCCGACCAAAAATTATAAAATAATTCTGCCATATAGATATATGAGTCTAGTTCTGGGGAAAATTTACGGAACTGGATTTCGAGTTTCAGAACTCAAGATATGATTTTTAAAGTGACTAGTACACAGATTGGCAGCTTGTCTGGGAAATTTTTAATAAGTGGTTTGAAGTCTGTTAACACCTCGTGTTCGACTCCGGTGACGGTCTCCGGTTCGGGGTGTTACAATTTAATTGGTATCAGAGCTATGGTTTAGTCAGTTCTAGGACTACCGTAGCGCGTATGAGTCTAGCTATACATGCCTTAATGTTAATGTTTAAATGTGTGATGACTTCTGACGGTTAAAAATTTTTGTTTTGATTAGTAAATGGATCCCGGTGTGGAGAGAACCTTAGCGGATGACGTTGAAAGTGTAGCGGCTGCTCCTGCGCAAGGAACGCCGCCTGTTGAACCTCAGTCATCTGCGAATAATCAAGGTGAGGGGGCAAAACAAGCCTTCTTCACCATGATGAATGAGTGGGTCGCGCAATATGCCCGAACCAATCCGGCTGTCCAACCATTCCCGAATTTGAATAATCCACCTCAACAGCCCGTAATGCCATCAGTTACTGATCCTGTGAGGCTGAGTAAGCCACCTATAGACTTGATTAGGAAGCGCGGGGCCGAGGAGTTCAAGGCCATAGTTACTGATGATGCCGAAAGGGCCGAGTTCTGGCTTGATAATACCATTCGGGTGTTTGATGAACTGTCATGTACACCCGATGAATGTCTAAAGTGTGCTGTATCCTTGTTGCGAGACTCAACCTACTATTGGTGGAGGACCTTGATTTCCATAGTCCCAAACAAACGAGTTACTTGGGATTTCTTTCAAACGGAATTTCGAAAGAAATATATTAGTCAACGGTTCATCGATCAAAAACGTAAGGAATTCTTGGAACTCAAGCAAGGCCGTATGACAGTATCTGAATACGAACATGAGTTCGTAAGACTCAGTCGGTATGCCCGAGAGTGTGTGGCTGATGAGGTTGCTATGTGCAAAAGATTTGAAGAAGGATTGAATGAAGATTTAAAGCTACTAGTGGGTATTTTGTAGATAAAGGAGTTCGTAACACTAGTCGAACGAGCCTGCAAGGCGGAAGAACTTGGAAAGGAGAAGAAGAAGAAGGCTGAATTTGAAGCTAGAGACTATCATAAAAGATCGACGGGTAAAGCTCCGTTCTCAGCTGTAAAGAAGTTCAGGGAGGACACTAATAAGTCGAGGACGACTGCGGGAATTTCCATCAGAGCACGACCATCGACGGACTCCCGAGCTACTTCGGTAGCTAGTGTGGGCAATAATCGTCAAGAGAAACCTGAATGTCCCCAATGCGGAAGACGACACCTAGGTGAATGTTGGGGTAAGTCTACTAACAGGGCCTGTTACGGATGCGGTTCGAAGGACCACTTCATTAGAGATTGCACGGAGCTTGATGAGAAGAATAAGATGCAAGGTGCAAGACCTAGTGGAATAACAGCTAGAGGTAGACCACCGAGAATTTCAGGGGGTAGGGGTGGAAGTCAAAGAGGGGCCTCTGATACGGCTGTTCGAGCCGAGACCCGTACTCCTGCTAGAGCATATGCCATTCGCGCACGAGAGGAGGCATCCTCCCCTGACGTCATCACTGGTACTTTCACTCTCTTTTGTACTAATGTGATTGCATTGATTGACCCTGGCTCTACTCATTCATATGTGTGTGAAACCTTAGCATCCAGTAAGACTCTACCTGTTGAGTCTACTGAGTTCGTAATTCGAGTGTCAAACCCTTTGGGTCAATACGTACTTGTTGATAAAGTGTGTAAGAGATGCCCTCTAATAATCCGAGAATCCTGTTTACCGGCTGATTTGATGCTTTTGCCGTTTGACGAATTTGATGTTATTCTTGGTATGGATTGGTTGACAGTACATGATGCAGTGGTGAACTGTAAAAGAAAAACCATCGATTTGAGGAGTGCAAATGATGAGGTAGTCCGAGTTGAGTCTACCGATTTGAAGGGGGTGTCAGCGATAATATCTTCAATGACCGCTCAGAGATATGTGAAAAAGGGGTGTGAAACATACCTTGCGTATGTATTTGATAGCAAAAAGACGGAAGGAAACTTGAATCGGTACCAGTGGTTTGTGAGTATTCAGATGTTTTTCCTGAGGAGTTACTGGGGTTGCCACAGGTTCGAGAGGTGGAATTCGGCATCGAGATTGTACCTGGTACCACGCCAATCTCAATAGCCCCGTATCGTATGGCATTAACGGAATTAAAGGAATTGAAAGTTAAATTTCAAGAATTGATGGATAGAGGTTTCGCTCGACCGAGTTTTTCTCCATGGGGCGCACCGGTATTGTTTGTGAAAAAGAAGGATGGAACCATGAGATTGTGCATTGACTATCGTCAGTCGAATAAAGGGACCATAAAGAATAAATACCCGTTGCCACATATTGATGATTTGTTTGATCAATTAAAGGGAGCCTCAGTATTTTCCAAGATAGATTTGAGATCTGGTTATTATCAGTTGAGGGTTCGAGACTCGGACATACCCAAAACTGCTTTTAGAACGAGGTACGGTCACTACGAATTCTTAGTGATGCCATTTGGGCTCACTAATGCCCCTACGGTATTTATGGATTTAATGAATCGAGTATTTAGGCAATACTTGGATCGATTTGTGGTTGTGTTTATTGATGATATTTTAGTTTATTCACAAGGTGAAGCCGAACACGCCGAGCATTTGAGGTTAGTATTACAGATTTTGCGAGACAAGCAGTTATACGCAAAATTCAGTAAATGTGAATTTTGGTTGAGAGAGGTTAGCTTTTTGGGGCACGTGGTGTCCGCATCGGGTGTTAGAGTGGATCCGAACAAAATTTCGGCCATACTCGATTGGAAACCTCCGAGGAATATTACTGAAGTTAGAAGCTTTTTGGGACTTGCCGGAAACTACCGACGGTTTGTAAGGGGTTTCTCGATGATAGCTGCACCGTTGATGAAACTACTCCAAAAAGATGTTGAGTTTGAATGGACAGAAAACTGTCAGAAGAGTTTCGATCAACTAAAGACCTGTTTAACCGAAGCTCCAGTGCCAGTACAACCAGAGTCCGACAAAGAGTTTGTCATTTATAGTGATGCATCCTTACTTGGGCTAGGTTGTGTGTTGATGCAAGAAGGTCGAGTTGTGGCTTACGCGTCGAGACAATTAAAGCCGCATGAGAGAAACTATCCGACCCACGATCTTGAATTAGCAGCCATAGTGTTCGCCTTGAAAATATGGCGACATTACTTGTTTGGAGAAAGGTGTCATATTTATTCGGACCACAAGAGTCTAAAATATCTGATGACTCAAAGAGATCTAAATCTACGACAAAGACGTTGGCTTGAGTTGTTGAAGGACTACGAACTTGTTATTGATTATCACCCGGGAAAGGCTAACGTGGTTGCCGATGCTTTAAGTCGGAAAGCACTGTTTGCTTTGAGAGCGGTGAATGCTCACTTATCCGTCTCACCCGATGGGGTGCTAGTAGCTGAATTAGAGGCCAAACCATTATTGATTCGTCAAATACTTGAATCCCAGAAAGTCGATGCTGAATTGGTCACTAAACGAGCTGAATGTGCTTCGAATAAGGAATCGGAGTTCCGGATTGACGACAATGATTGCTTGACGTTCAGAGGTCGATTATGTGTTCTAAGAAATTCGGAACTTATTTCGATGATTTTGAATGAGGCTCATAGTAGTCGAATGTCAGTCCACTCGGGTAGTACTAAAATGTACAATGACCTGAAACGCCAATTTTGGTGGCCCGGTATGAAACGAGACATTTCTGAATTTGTTTCAAGGTGTTTGATATGTCAACAAGTGAAAGTGGAACATCAAGTACCATCGGGATTACTTCAGCCAATCATGATACCCGAATGGAAATGGGATCGAATAACAATGGACTTTGTATCTGGGTTACCGTTGACTCAGAGTAAGAAAGACTCGGTCTGGGTCATTGTTGATAGATTGACCAAGTCTGCTAATTTTATCCCTGTCCGTACGGATTTTTCGCTCGATAAATTGGCAGAATTATATGTCTCCCAAATAGTTCGGTTGCATGGGGTACCTATTTCCATCGTGTCGGATAGAGACCCAAGATTTACCTCGCAATTTTGGAAGAAATTACAAGAAGCATTGGGTACCAAGATGCACTTTAGCACCACATTCCATCCTCAGACCGATGGCCAATCTGAGCGGATAATTCAGATACTCGAGGATATGTTGAGATGTTGTGTTTTAGAGTTTTGTGGTTCATGGGAAAGATATCTGCCTTTGATCGAATTCGCTTACAACAATAGTTTTCAGTCAAGCATTAAGATGGCACCTTACGAGGCTTTATACGGTGGTGAATGCCGTACCCCATTATTTTGGACTGAACTTAGTGAAAGTAAGATCCTTGGGGTTGATTTGATTAAGGATGCTGAGCAGAAAGTCCGAGTAATTCGCGAAAGTTTGAAAGCCGCTTTGGATCGTCAAAAGTCGTATGCGGATTTGAAAAGAAAAGACATTGAATATCAGGTTGGAGACAAAGTATTTCTCAAAGTTTCACCCTGGAAGAAGGTGCTTAGATTTGGTCATAAGGGCAAATTGAGTCCGAGGTTCATCGGTCCGTATGAAGTATCCGAACGAGTTGGACCAGTTGCAAACCGATTAATTTTGCCCTCTGAGCCCGAAAAGATTCACAACGTTTTTCATGTCTCGATGCTTCTATGATATAGGTCCGATCCGCCGCACGTAATCACTCCACCTGAGATCGAGATTCAGCCTAATTTGAGTTATGAAGAAGAGCCGGTTCGCATTTTGATGCGTGAAGTAAAAGAGTTGCGAAATAAGAAAATCCCATTAGTAAAGGTGTTGTGGCATAAACACGGAATATAAGAAGCCACTTGGGAACTTGAGGACTCTATGAAGGATCGATATCCTAAATTGTTCACTGGTAAAATTTTCGGGGACGAAAATTTCTTATGTGGGGGAGAGTTGTGACAACCCTAGTGTGAGCCCAGTCGGAAAGTGGTTTCAGGACCACAAAATCGAGTCATAAAAAAATAATTAATTACTATATTCTATGCTTATTATATGTGTACATGCATATGTGGAGGTTTCATTCCCTAATTTTGCCAATTGCATGAGAAATTATTGAATAGGGATCAATATGAGACATGGTGAAATATGATAGGCTAATTTAAAATGGTCTATTAGTGCATGTACCAAAAAGGGTGGTTTTGCATGTCAATTTACCCAAAAGAAGTTGAGTGGCCGGCCAAGGGGTGATGGAGCTCCACTTATTCTAATTTAATATGTTTTGTTTAGTTAACAATTAAAATAAAAAGGAATTAAAAAAGGAAAAAGGTGAATAAAATAAGGAGTGAAGAGGGAGTGTTCATCTTTTTTTTTCTTGGCAATTGCCGTGAGTGAGGAGAAGGAAGGGAGACTTGGTTATTTGATTTTGGCTTGGAAGATGGCTAGAATGAGGTATGTATTGAATGATTCTTGAAAATCTATGCATGTTTGAAATGGTTAGTTCCAATTCTACTCATCCTATAGGTTAGACTTAGGATTTGGGGGTTGAAATTCGGCCAAGAAGTTTGAAACTCTTAGTAGATGTGTTAATCTCATTAAAATGGATAGTAATGTAGGAGATGGTGAGTGGTTAATTTCTTTTAACTTGAAAGTTGAGGTTAAAATGGGTTAAGTGATTGCAGAATCTACTTTAGGGGTGGAGGATTGTGTTCATGTTATATTGAATAGGTAGAGGTTGTAATGAGGTTGAAATTGTTGAATTGTTAGTTGGGTAACAAATGAAGCAATCGGCTATATGGGATAAAAATGGGATGTTCATTTTAGTTGTTGTTTCATTTTTGTGAGAAATGGGTCAAGTGTTCATGAGATGAAATGTTGTGATTGAGGAATTATAGGTGATAGTATAGATATACATATTCGGCCATCACTTGGGAGCTTATGTGATGTCGAGTATAAAATTAGCAAGGTGATTGCCGAATGTCCAATTATGCATATGCATGTGTGATTAGATTATTGAAAGTATGGTAATTGCATAAGGTTATTAGCCGAATAGCTAAGAACAAAAGGTAGCAAGATAAAAATTTTACCATGCCATTCCGTATGTCATAAAATCATTAAAATGTGAATACCAATATATGTAGCAAAGCGGTTGAATGAGTTAATTTATTTGTTTAAGCTCAAGATCCTAAAGGAGAGGCGTCCAACAAGGGGAAATCGAAGATCATCGAGTAGTCGACTTGGAGTTATTTTACCCAACACAAGGTAAGTCATTAAGCATACATTTGGTATTGAATTAAATAGTCATAATGTCTATGTAATTATGTCGAATGAAATGATAAATATATATATACACGTATGCATGGGGTGATGAAAGTATTGAATTAAAAAGAAAAGAGGTGAGGTGTATTGAGATGTTGATTTCGGCACTAAGTGTGCGGGTATAAACAATTATGATCATGAGATTGGCACTAAGTGTGCGGGTTTAAATTGCATAGCACTAAGTGTGCAAGTTTGATTATGTAAGCACTAAGTGTGCGAGTTTGATTATATAACACTAAGTGTGCGGACTTACTATATGTTTTTGAAGCACTATTGACACTAAGTGTGCGACCTTATTGAGTTGGTCACGGACAGTGGACGAGTAAGTGTCTTGAGTTCGTGGCTAATAGACGTTATGTTTATATTTGGAATTCTTGCTTGATAAGTTTTGAACCTATGTGATAATTATACTTGAAGTGACGTACATGAGATTCATCGTGGAATAGAGGGAATGTTATTTAGTTGCATGAATGTAACGAGAATGAAAGCATCCATGGAAAATACCTCAAATACCATGTTGAGTAGCATATGAAAAATTGATGTAGTACTTTGTATGATATTGAGCCGAAAGGTCTAAGGAACCATGGCATAGTTGGTATGGGTGGAGAGAATTAACCCCTTTTCACTTGTTTTCTCTCATGTGATAATTTATTAATGGATGATTATGTAATGCTTATGACTTACTGAGTTATATACTCACTCGGTGTTTGCTTGTCACCTACTTTAGGTTTCTTGGACTCGTCTTTTTGCGTGCTTGGGACCATCATCAAAGTCATCACACCAGCTAGCAAGTTTTGGTACTTTCTTCTTAGTCGGTCTAGGAGAACATTTCGGCATGTATAGGCTATTATGTTGTGTTTGAACTTTGGTATGTAAACTTTCAGCCATGCGAAAATGGCATAAATGTTAATTTGGACTTTGGGTCCTATGATATTTAGTTATAAATCTTAGTAAATGGGTTTTATAATGTGGTCATGACTGATATTGGGCCAATTCGGTTTTGGTTGAATAATAGTTGAGGCCTATTCAATTTTTATGCCATATGTCATGGTTGATTATTTTTGGTGTTAAAATTCATGATATGGCAATAGTGTAGTAGGGAGATGTTTGACAATGATTAGCCTTTGGCATGGCTAGTCATGATCATAATTTGTGATATGTATGATGAATTACTAGTTAGATCAAGGAGAAATCACGAAATAGGCATAGTTGCTTTAGTAACAGATGCTGGCAGCAGCAGTGATGTGAGATTGAAAAATCACTAAAAATATTAGGAATGGAATTAAATTATGTAATCGAAGCTCGATGAGTCTATTTTCATATGGAAGAAACGAAACGACCATATGAGCTGTATGTTAGGAGATAATTAAACTCTTGTGAAACAGGGCCAGAGCGATTTCTGGATCCCCTGTTCCGACTTTAGAAATTCACCATAAATTAATCAGAGACAATTAGAAGTCATGCCTTATATGTATAGATTTCCTTTTGAGTCTAGTCTCATTAGAAACAAACGGCATAAGTATTGAAGCTCTGTAAAGGGAGATATCTAAGTCGTAATGCACAAAGGCAGAGTAGTCGAACCCAGGAACAGGGACGATTTTAACTAATAAACTGTACCAATTGGCCTGACCAAAAATTCTACAAAAATTCTACCATATAGATATATGAGTCTAGTTCCGGGGAAAATTTACGGAACTGGATTTCAAGTTTTAGAACTCAAGATATGATTTCAACTAATAAACTCTGTGTGACACATGGTCATGTTACACGGACGTGTGTCCCCTGGGGTACCCTACGAAATAAAGGCAGTATACCCTCCAGTTTTAACACGGCCTAGACATGCAGACATGTCTATTGGTTGTGCGTGGCACATGGGTTGGCACACGGGCATGTGGTCAGCCGTGTGGCCAAGTCAGTAGCCTTTCTAATTTTCACACGGCCTGGCACACGGGCATGTCTTGTGGCCATGTGGACAAGTCAGTATGTATGCCTTGTTTCGCCACGGCTTAGACGCACGGGCGTGTCTAATGCCGTTGTAAGGCACACGGCCTGTTCACATGGGTGTGTGACCTTTTAAAAGTTTAAAATTTTTATAAGTTTTGAAAAGTTCACATGTTATCGATTTAGTCCTAAATGTATGGATTAGATCTTGTATGCTTGGTTTAAGTTCGTAATGAGCATGAATGAATGGAATTTTATTGAATTGAGATGGTATTTGATATTTGGTTGTTTTGATCTAAGTTATGAGTCCGGTAATGCCTCTTAACCTATTGTAACGATGGATACGGGTTAAGGGTGTTATATTTTATTGGTATCAAAGCTATGGTTTAGTCGGTTCTAGGACTACCATAGCGTTTGTGAGTCTAGCTTTACATGCCATATTTATGAACGGAGATAGTGTGATGAATCCTGACATTGAAATATGCTTTTATATAGCAAATGGATCCTGAAAGAGCCGTACCGGACGATGTTGAAAGCAATGCGCCTACTCCTGCGCAAGGGACAGTGCCATCTGATTCTCGATCGGCTATGATTAGCGTGATGGTGAGGCTAGACAAGCCTTCTATCAGATGATGAATAATTGGTTCACCTAATATATTAGAACCAATTCGGTTGTAGATTGACCTCCACCCCCGATTAATTCTCCTCAAACTCCTGTTATGCTACCAGTGAATTCAGTTTACATAGGTAGACTACCAGTAGACAAGATTAGAAAATATGGGGCTGAAGAGTTCTGAGCCATAACGAGCGATGATGCTGAAAAATCTAAGTTTTGGCTAGAGAACATGATAAGAGTGTTTGACGAATTATCATTAAATCCTGAAGAATGTATAAAATGTGTTTTTCCCTTCTAAGAGATACGACGTACCATTGGTGGAAGACTTTGACATCTGTTGTTCCGAGTGAATGGGTTACTTGGGATTTCTTCCAAGCTAAATTTCAGAAGAAATATATCAATCAGAGGTTCATCGATCAGAAACGTAAAGAGTCTCTTGAGCTTAAACAAGGTCGTATGTCTGTCACAGAATATGAACGAGAATTCGTAAAATTAAGTCAGTATGCTCGTGAATGTGTATCTACGGAAGCAATAATGTGCAACAGATTCGAGGATGGCTTAAACAAAGATATTCGTCTGTTAGTCGAGATTCTGGAAATCAAAAAATTTGTTGGGCTTGTTGAACAAGCATGTAAATTTGAAGATCTCGGGAAAGAGAAAACAAAAGTAAATTTTTAAGCTAGGGAAGTACGAAAGAGATCATCGGGCAAGTTATTTCAATCTAGATCAACAAAATTTAGAGACAACAATAGCCATTCAAAGGCTAGTGTGGGACATTCGAACAGAGATTGTGCTAGATCACAATCGAGCTTTAAAGCTCCAGCTACATTTATTTCCAGTGTTGGTAATACAAAGAATGAAAAACCTGAGTGTGATCAATGTGGAAGATGACATTTTGGAGAATGCTGGGGAAAGAGTAATAACCGAGCTTGTTACAGTTGTAGTTCATGAAATCATTTTACCAAAGATTGCCCAGATTTAGCTAAAAAAGATAATGATCAAAACTTGAGGCCGAGTGGCAACGCTTCTCGTGGTAGACCTCCCAAAAATACGAGAAATGTAAGTGGTAGTCAATGAGGAACAAAAGATACAGCTGCTAGATCCGAGGCTCGTCACCTGCCAGAGCCTATGCTATCCAAGCTCGCGAAGAAGTTTCATCGCCAGACGTGATTATGGGTACAGTTACTCTTTATGATACTTCTGTGACTGCTTTGGTAGATTCTGGATCAACACATTCGTATATATGCATGAAGTTAGTGAACAGTAAGACTTTACCTGTAGAGTCTTTTAAATATGTAATTAGAGTTTCGAACCCCTAGGCAGATGTGTTTTGGTTGATAAAGTCTGCAAGAATTGTCTGTTAATGTTTCGAGACACTTGTTTTCCGGCTAATCTGGTGTTGTTACCTTTTGATGAATTTGATATAATTCTGGGTATGGATTATGTAACTTTGTATGATGCTGTTGTGACAAACAGAAAACTATTGATTTGAGATGCAAGAATGATGAAATAGTTAGGATTGAATCTAGTGATTTGAATGGATTGCCTACTGTAATATCTTCGATGAAAGCTTTGAGTATGGTGAGAAAGGGTTGTGAAGCTTATTTTGCATATGTGATTGATTCGAGAACGTTAGAAAAGAAAGTTGAATCTATGCTTGTTGTCTGTGAGTTCCCTTATGTGTTTCCTGAAGAACTTCCGGGATTACCTCCAGTTATAGAAGTAGAAATTGGCATTGAATTGTTACCTGGTACTACTTCGATTTCGATAGCTCCGTATAGAATGTCTCCGACCGAACTAAAAGAATTAAATTCTCAGTTGGAAGAATTGATCGATAGAGGATTTGCTAGACCGAGTTTCTCACCTTGAGGTGCTCTGGTTCTATTCGTGAAAAAGAAAGACGAAACGATGAGAATGTATATAGATTATCGTCAGTTGAACAAAGTAACTATCAAGAATAAGTATCCTCTACCTCGAATTATTGATTTGTTTGATCAGTTAAAAGGAGCTGCTATGTTTTCAAAAATAGATTTGAGATCAGGCTATTATCAGTTGTGAGTGAAAGACTCAGACTTTCAGAAAACTGCTTTCAGAACGAGGTACGATCACTATGAATTTTTAGTTATGCCTTTTAGATTCACTAACATACCTGCTGTTTTTACTGATCTGATGAATAGAATTTTCAGACCGTATCTAGATCAATTTGTTGTTGTATTCATTGATGACATATTGATTTATTCAGGTGATGAATCTGAACATGCCGAGTATTTGAGATTAGTGCTACAGATTTTGCGAGATAAACAGTTGTATACGAAGTTCAGTAAATGTGAATTCTGGTTGAGAGAATTTGGTTTTCTAGGTCATATTGTATCAACCTCTGGTATCCGAGTTGATCCGAGCAAAATTTTAGCTATTTTAGATTGGAAACCTCCGAGGAATGTCTCTGAACTCCATAGTTTTCTGGGACTTGCTAGTTTTTATAGAAGATTCGTAAAAGGTTTTTCGATGATTGCGACTCTGTTGACAAAACTGCTTCAGAAAGATGTGAAATTTGTGTGGTCTGAAATGTGTCAGAACAATTTTGATTAGTTGAAAACTTTGTTGACTGAAGCTCCAGTATTGGTACAACCAGAATCGGGCAAAAAAATTGTGATATACAATGATGCTTCATTGATTGGTCTGGGATGTGTTTTAATGCAAGAAGGCAAAGTCATTGCTTATGCTTCGAGACAGTTGAAGCCTCGTGAAAAGAACTGTAACAGTCTAGGTTTGACCCTAGTCAGAATAGTGGTTTCGAGACCATAAATCTGAGTCTAAAAAATATTTTAATATTATTTTCTGTGTCTGTGATATGTGAATTTATATCTGTACAGTTTCTGTGATTTAATTTGTCAGTTTCTATGTTTAATTATGAAAAAGGATTAAATTGTGAAAAGTGAAACTTAAGTGCTAGATGAGAAAGCACCTATTTGGCTTGGCTTTTGTAACAAAGGTCCTTGCATGTCAATTGTACCATTTGTTTAAATGGTGGACAATTATGGACATGTACTTGGTAAGTTTTAAGGTATATTAATGAAGGGCAAAATGGTAAAAGGTGAATTTATGTTTTATTAAATAAAACAAAGGCTAAAATCCATTTATTTCATCCATTTTCCACTGAAAAAAGAAAAGAAAAGAGGGGTTTTAGGTGTTTGAAGCATTCGTCCATGATTCAAGCTTGATTCAAAGTTCGTTTTGTTCCGATTTTGATAATTTATACGTTTTTGTGACCGTTGCTTCGTGTTCTTCAAAGCCCATGTCTGGATTTCTATTTCTGTTAAAGATTTCATGAAATTCCATTGTTGATATCATGAGTTTTGTGATGATTTTGGATGAATTATGAAGGCTTGTTAGATGAGTTATATGTTTTGTTCTTGAATTTTTGATGAAATGAGCTATTTGGACTAATTTGTGAAAAATGAGATTTTGAAGGGCTAATTTGTGAATTTAACATGTTTTATGGACTTATATAGAAGCCATGAAAATTCGGCTAGCCCTTGTTGTAAAGAAATTCTACATATTGGTGATTTTGAGAAAAATGGACTAAATTGTCAAAGTGAGAAAATGTAAGGGCTAAAATGTAAAGTGCTCTAAATATGTATATATGGAATAAATTGAATGAAATGGATGATTAAATGGTTGAATTTATATTGTATTAGATCAAGAACAAAGAAAATCAAACTTAGATCGAGGGAAGCCCAAAGTAGTCGAATAGTCGACTCATTTTCATTTGGAATCCGTACGAGGTAAGTCAAACTACACTTATGTGTTAGGTTGATTAAATTCTGTGTTTATAAATTGTTATCTGTATTGGACGGCCTTGAGAGCCTGATAAAAGAACGTTAGTATTGATCTGAATTATCGTGTAAGACTGTGTCTGCGACACAGGCATCAATTTGAAATTTAAGTGTAAGACCATGTCTGGGACGTCGACATCGTATTTGTTTTTGTATAAGACTCTGTCTGGGACAGAGGCATCGATACTGAATTACATGTAAGACCACGTCTGGGATGTTCGCGTTGTATTGTCTGTGAATATTTATTCTATTTCTGGATTGTCCGATGATAAAGTATGAGATATGAACTGTATAATTCCTACAAATACGTTCATATCGTAATTAATTTTTGAATATGAAAGACTCTGTTTCTACGAAGTAGGCTCAAAAATCATGGAAATGAATATGATATGGTTACAACCAAATGAGCATGGTTAAGTTTATGAACAACTCTGAGAAATGGATATGAATTCTTATTGTTATTTTGAACTACATATATATGCTTTATGTAATTAAATCAATTGTGTTTGGCTTACTAAGCTCTTCGTAGCTTACTCTATGTGCTTACTGTCTGTTTTATAGTTATCGTAGCTACTGAAGGCTCGGGAATAGTCGAGGATTGTCATCACACCATCAAACTCTTTTTGGTACTTTTAGAAATGTTCATAATTATGTATGGCATGTATAAGCTAGAATGGATTAGTTGATATGTATGTGCAAGTTATGCCATTTGAATTGGCTAGCAAATGTTAAGTTTTGTGCATAGTTTTGATGCATGTTTTGAAATGTGCTATGTTCTTATGTGTTTTGGTCATTTTTGAGCATTGAATTGGTTGGAAATGTTGGTATACTTGTTTCATATTAATGTTTGCAGGATTGGAACCATATGGGGTGGAAATTGGCTTAAACTAAGCCTGCATTGTGCCACACAGCCAGGGAACACCGGCGTACCTTGTCGCCGTGTGAGAAAGTCAGTAGCTAGCTAAATTTTACACGGTCATAGCACACGGCCATGGCACACGGCCGTGTCTATTGCCTGTGTTAAAAAGTCAGTATAGGACCTATTTTTGGCACGGTTGGACCATATGGGAGTGTCTTGTGCCCGTGTGAGTCACACGGCCTAGTCACACGGGCGTGTGACTTGGTCACTTTTGAAAATATTGATTAAGTTCTGAAATTTCTGAATAGGTTCAATTTAGTTTCGACCTTCCCTAAATGTATGTTTTAGGTCTCGTAGACTGTCTTAATGGATAAATTGTGGATGAATATTTATGTATTGATATTATATGATATCTGTGAACCTGTGTTACTCCGAAATGCTCTGTCTGTCCAGTGACTCCACTTTTCTATTCCAGTGATGGTTACGGGATAGGAGTGTTACATTTTATTGGTATCAGAGCTATGGTTTAGTCGATTGTAGGACTACCATAGTGTATATGAGTCTAGTTATACATGCCATAGATTTGAATCAGTGATAGTGTGATGACTCTTGACTTTGAAATGTGCATTTATATAGAAAATGGATCCCGATAGAGCCATAGCTTACGATGTAGAAAGCAATGTGCCTGCTCCCGCGCAAGGGGCGGTGCAAGATGATTCACGACCGGTTATGAGTAGCCGTGATAGTGAGGCTAAGCAAGCCTTCTATCAGATGATGAGTGAATGGTTCAGTTCAACTAACCCGGCTATTCAACAACCTCCAACCCCGGTTAATCCTTCTCAAATTCCTGTTATGCGCTCGGTGAGTCCAGTTCAACTAAGTAGACCACCTGTTGATAAGATTAGAAAGTATGGGGCTGAAGAGTTCCGAGCTACAACGAATGATGATGTTGAAAGAGCCAGATTTTGGTTGGAAAATATGATACGGGTATTTGATGAAATGTCTCTGAATCCAGAAGAATGTGTTAAATGCACCATTTCACTTCTGAGAGATACGGCGTATCATTGGTAGAAAACTTTAATATCTGTGGTTCTGAGCGAACGGGTTACCTAGAATTTTTCCATGCTGAATTTCGGAAGAAATACATTAGTCAAATTTATTGATCAGAAACGTAAAGAGTTTCTTGAGCATAAACAGGGCCGAATGTCTATTACTAAATATGAACGAGAATTTGTGAAATTGAGCCAGTATGCTCGAGAATGTGTATGAAATGAAGCAATAATGTGCAAAAGATTTAAAGATGGACTAAACAAAGATATCCATCTGCTAGTGGGGATTTTGGAGATTAAAGAAATTGTAGTGCTCGTTGAGCGAGCATGTAAAGCTGAAGAATTAAGCAAAGAGAAAAGAAAAGCTAATTCTGAAGCTAGAGATGCTAGAAAAAGATCTTCGAGTAAATCATTTTAGTCTGGGTTAAAAAAATTCCAAGATGATCAGAACTGTTCAAATACTAATGTGAGGCATTCGAACCGAGATCGAGCTAGATCGTATTCGAACACCAAAGCCCCTATTATTTCTGTTGCAAGTGTTGGAAGTGTCTGATCTGAGAAACCTGAATGTAAACACTATGGTAAAAGACATCGGGGAAATTGTAGATTGAATGACTGAGCTTGTTTCCAGTATGGATACCTGGATCATTTTATAAAAGATTGTTTTGAACCCATTGAGCAAGAGAATGTACAGAATCTGAGACAGAGTAACACCACAGTTAGAGGTAGACCTTCTAGAAACACGAGAAATACAAGTGGTGGTCAAAGAGCTACTAGGGATACTGCTGTTAGATCTGAGGCCAGAGCACATGCCAGAGCCTATGCTATCCGAGCTCGTGAGGAAGCCTCGTCTCCAGACGTGATTACTAGTACCTTTACTCTTTATGATACTTCTGTGATTGCATTGATAGACCCTGGCTCAACGCATTCTTATATCTGTATGAATTTAGTGCGCAGTAAAACTTTGTCTGTAAAGTCTACTAAATTCGTTATTAGAGTATCGAACCCCTTAGGCAAAAGTGTCTTGGTTGATAAAGTCTACAAGAATTGCTCGTTAATGATTCGAGATATTTGTTTTCCTGCTGATCTGATGCTATTGCCTTTCGACAAATTTGATATAATTCTGGGGATGGACTGGTTAACATTGCACGATGCTATTGTGAACTGTAAAAGAAAAGTCATTGACTTAATGTGTAAAAATGATGAGATAATTCGAATTGAGTCCAGTGATCTGAATGGACTACCAGCTGTGATATCTACAATGAAAGCACAAAAATATATAAAGAAAGGTTGTAAAGCCTACTTAGCTTATGTGTTAGACTAGAAAGTGAATGATAACAAAGTTGAACCAGTGCCTGTTGTTTGTGAATTCTCTGATGTGTTTCCTGAAGAGTTACCTGGTTTTCCTCTGATTCGAGAAGTCGAGTCTGGCATTGAATTAGTACTTGGTACTACTCCGATATCGATAGCTTCGTACAGAATGGCTCCGATTGAACTAAAAGAATTAAAATCTCAATTGCAAGAATTGATCGATCGAGGATTTGCTAGACCGAGTTTCTCACTTTGGGGTGCTCCTGTTATGTTTGTGAAAAAGAAAGATGTCACAATAAGAATGTGTATTGATTACCGTCAACTTAATAAAGTGACTGTAAAGAACAAATACCCTCTACCTAGAATTGATGATTTATTCGATTAGTTAAAACGTGCTACTGTATTTTCAAAGATAGATCTGAGATCGGGTTATTATCAGTTACGAGTAAAGGACTCTGACATTCTAAAAACTACTTTCAGAACAAGGTACGGGCATTATGAATTTTTTTATTTATGCCTTTTGGATTAACAAATGTGCCTGCTATCTTTATGGATTTGATGAATAGAATTTTCAGACCGTATTTAGATCAATTTGTTGTTGTATTTATTAATGATATATTGATTTACTCACGTAATGAATCTGAACACGCCGAGCATTTGAGGATAGTGCTACAGACACTGCGAGATAGACAGTTGTATGCGAAGTTCAGTAAGTGTGAATTCTGGTTGCAAGAAGTTGGTTTTCTGGGTCATATTGTATCAGTTTTCGGTATTCGAGTTGTTTCGAGTAATATTTCAGCTATTCTGGATTGGAAGCCTCCGAGGAATGTATCTAAAGTCTGCAGTTTTATGGGACTTGCCGGTTACTATAGAGGATTTGTAAAAGATTTCTCGATTATTGCAACTCCGTTGATAAAATTGCTTCAAAAAGATGTGAGGTTTGAATGGTCTGAACAATGTCAGAAAAGTTTTGATCAGTTAAATGCTCTGTTAACTGAAGCTCTGATATTGGTACAACCTGAGTCAGGTAAAGAATTCGTTGTTTACAATGATGCTTCATTGAATGGACTCAGTTGTGTTTTAATGCAAGAAGGAAAAATTGTTGCTTACACTTTGAGACAATTAAAGTCGCATGAGAAGAACTATCTAATACACGACCTCAAGTTAGCTGCCATTGTATTTGCTTTGAAAATTTGGCGTCACTATCTGTTTGGTGAGGAATGGAATGTCATGTGTTTTCTGATCATAAAAGTCTGAAGTATTTAATGAAGCAAAAACATTTGAATTTGCGGCAGAGAAGATGGTTAGAATTGCTAAATGATTACGAACTTGTGATTGATTATCATCCAGGCAAAGCTAATGTTGTTGCTGATGCTTTGAGTAGGAAATCATTGTCTGCATTGTGTGCTATGGACGCTAATCTAGCACTGTCTATTGATACTTTGGTTTTATCCTGAACTGAAAGCAAAACCTTTGTTTATACAACAGATATGTGATGCTCAGAAATCTGACAATGAATTGATAGCTAAACGAACTCTGTGTGATTCTGAATTCTGGGTTGATGTTAATGATTGTTTGAGATTCAGAAATAGACTTTGTGTTCCAAGAAATCTGGAGTTGATTCGGATGATTTTGAGTGAAGCTCACAGCAGTAGATTTTCTATACATCCGGGAAGTACAAAAATGTATAACGATTTGAAACAACTATATTGGTGGCCAGGAACGAAAAGAGATGTTTCTGACTTTGTTTCGAGATGTTTAATCGGTCAGCAAGTTAAAGCTAAACATCAGGTGCCATCTGGATTATTACAACCGATTATGATTCCAGAGTGGAAATGGGATCGAGTGACCATGGATTTTGTTTCGGGTTTGCCTCTGTCTCCGAAAAAGAAAGATGCAATTTGGGTTGTAGTTGATCGTTTGACGAAATCAACTCATTTTATTCTGATTCGGTTTGATTATTCGCTCGATAAGCTAGCTGAGTTGTATATTTCTGATATTGTGAAATTACATGGTGTACCATTGGTAATAGTATCTGATAGAGATCCGAGATTTACATCGAGATTCTGGAAGAAATTGCAAGATGCTTTGGGTACTAAATTGCATTTTAGTACTGCTTTTCATCTGCAAACAGATGGTCAATCTGAGCGGATTATACAGATACTTAAGGATATGTTGAGATGTTGCATTCTTGAGTTTGAAGGTACGTGGGAACAGCATCTACCTTTGATTGAATTCGCTTATAATAATAGATTTCAATTGAGCATTAAAATGGCACCGTATGAAACCTTATATGGTGGAAAGTGTAGAACTCCGTTATACTGGTCTGAGCTCAGTGAGAATAAGATTTACGGAGTTGATCTGATAAAAGAAACAGAATGGAAAGTGAAAATAATCTGAGATAGTCTGAAAGCTGTCCCTGATCATCAGAAATCTTATGCGGATTTAAAACGAAAGGATATCTAATATGAGATCGGTGATAAAGTGTTTCTGAAGGTATCTCCGTGGAAGAAACTGTTCCGATTCTGTAAAAAGGGCAAGTTGAGCCCGAGGTTTATCGGACCTTCTGAAATCATTGAGCGAGTTGGGCTAGTTTCTTGTATATTAAGATTACCGTCTGAGCTAGAAAAGACTCACAATGTATTTCACGTATCGATGCTTCGACGATACAGATCTGATCCTTCACATGTAATTTCTCCGTCTGATATTGAAATCCATTCTGACATGACTTATGAAGAAAAGCCAATTCGTATTTTGTCTCGTGAGATTAAAGAATTACGTAATAAAAGAATTTCGTTAGTCAAAGTACTGTGGCATAGACATGGAGTAGAAGAGGCTATATGGGAGCCTGAAGATGCAATGAAATAGCAATATCCGAATCTGTTTAACGGTAAGATTTTTTGGGACGAAAATTCCTAAGGGCGGAGAATTGTAACAGTCCAGTTTTGACCTTAGTCGAAATAGTAGTTTCGGGACCACAAATTCGAGTCTAAAAAATATTTTAATATTATTTTCTGTGTTTGTGATATGTGAATTTACATCAGTACAGTTTCTGTGATTTAATTTGTCTGTTTCTGTGCTTAATTATGAAAAAAGATTAAATTGCAAAAAGTGTAAAACTTGAGTGCTAGATGATAAAGCTCCTATTTGGCTTGGCTTTTATAATAAAGGTCCTTGCATGTCAATTGTACCATTTGTTCAAATGATGGACAATTATGGACATGTAGTTGGTAAGTTTTAAGGTATATTAATGAAGGGCAAAATGGTAAAAGATGAATTTATGTTTTATTAAATAAAACAAAGACTAAAGTCCATTTATTTCATCCATTTTCCACCGAAAATAAAAAGAAAAGTGGGGTTTTGGGTGTTTGAAGCATTCGTCCATGATTCAAGCTTGATTAAAGGTTCGTTTTGTTTCGTTTTTGATAATTTCTACATTTCTGTGATCATTGCTTCGTGTTCTTCAAAGCCCATGTCTGAATTTCTATTTTTGTTAAAGATTTCATGAAATGCCATTGTTGATATCATAAGTTTTGTGATGTTTTTGGATGAATTATGAAGGCTTGTTAGATGAGTTATATGTTTTGTGATTGAATTTTTGATAAAATGAGCTATTTGGGCTAATTTGTGAAAATGAGGTTTTGAATGACTAATTTGTGAATTTAACATGTTGTATGGGCTTATATAGAAGCCATGAAAATTCAGTTAGCCCTTGTTGCAATGAAATTTTACATATTGGTGATTTTGTGAAAAATGGACTAAATTGTCAAAGTGAGAAAATGTAAGGGCTAAAATGGAAAGTGCCCTAAATATGTGTATATGGATTAAATTGAATGAAATGAATGATTAAATGGTTGAATTTATATTGTATTACATCAAGAACAAAGAAAATTAGACTTAGATCGAAGGAAGTCCAAAGTAGTCGAATAGTCGACTCATTTTCGTTCGAAATCCATACGAGGTAAGTCAAACTACACTTATGTGCTAAGTTGATTAAATTTTGTGTTTATAAACTGTTATCTGTATTGGACGGCCTTGAGAGCCTTATAAAAGAATGTTGGTATTGATCTGAATTATCGTGTAAGACCGTGTCTGGGACACATGCATCGATTTGAAATTTAAGTGTAAGACCATGTCTGGGACATCAGCATCGTATCTGTTTTCGTATAAGACCTTGTCCAGGACAGAGGCATCGATACTCAATTACATGTAAGACCACGTCTGGGACGTTGGCATTGTACTTGTCTGTGAATATTTATTCCGTTTCCGGATTGTTTGATGATAAAGTATGAGATATGAACTGTATAATTCCTACAGGTACGTTCGTATCGTAGTTAATTTTTGAATATGAAAGACTCTGTTTCTGCGAAGTAGGTTCGAAAATCATGGAAATGAATATGATATGCTTACAAGCAAATGAGCATGGTTAAGTTTATGAACAACTCTTAGAAATGGCTATGAATTCTTATTGTTGTTTTGAACTACATATATATGATTTATGTAATTAAACCAATTGTTTTTGGCTTACTAAGCTCTTCGTAGCTTACTCTGTGTGCTTACTGTTTGTTTTACAGTTATCGTAGCTACTGAAGGCTCGGGAATAGTAGAGTATTGTCATCACACCATCAAACTCTTTTTGGTACTTTCAGAAATGTACATAATTATGTATGGCATGTATAAGCTAGAATGGATTAGTTGTGCAAGTTATGCCATTTGAATTGGCTAGCAAATGTTAAGTTTTGTGCATAGTTTTGATGCATGTTTTGAAATGTGCTATGTTCTAATGTGTTTTGGCCATTTTTGAGCATTGAATTGGTTGGAAATGTTGGTATACTTGTTGCATATTAATGTTTGTAGGATTGGAACCATATGGGGTGGCAAATTGGCTTAAACCAAGCCTGCATTGTGCTACACGGCCAGGGAACATAGGCGTGCCTTGTGGCCTGTGAGAAAGTCAGTAGCTAGCTAAATTTTACACTGTCATGGCACACAGCTCTGTTAAAAAGTCAGTATAGGTTCTCTTTTTGGCACGGTTGGACCACATAGGCATGTCTTGTGCCAGTGTGAGTCACACGACCTAGTCACACGGGCATGTGACTTGGTCACATTTGAAAATATTGATTAAGTTCTGAAATTTTTGAATGGGTTCGATTTAGTTCCAACCTTCCCTAAATGTACATTTTAGGTCTCGTAGACTATCTTAATGGATGAATTGTGGATGAATATTTATGTATTGATATTATATGATATCTGTGAATCTGTGTTAATCCGAAATGCTCTGTCTGTCCGGTAACTCCTCTTTCCTATTCCGGCGACGGCTACGGGATAGGGGTGTTACAAGAACTATCTGACACACGATCTTCAATTAGCTGCGATTGTCTTTGCTCTAAAGATATGGTGCCACTACTTGTTTAGTGAGAAATGTCATATGTATTCTGATCATAATAGTTTGAGGCATTCGATGACTTAGAAAGATTTGAATCTACAACAATGAAGATGGTTAGAGCTGCTAAAAGACTACGAACTTGTGATTGATTATCATCTGGGAAAAGAAAATGTTGTTGCTGATGCCTTGAGTCAAAAATCGTTGTTTGCTTTGCGTGTGATAAATGCTCATTTGGTTCTGTCCGATGATGGTTCATTTTTAGCTGAATTGAAAGCAAGACCTTTGTTCTTACAGTAGATTATCGAAGCTTAGAAGATTGATAATGAGATTTTAGCTAAAAGAGCTGAGTGTGATGTAGAGTATGTGTTCCGAGATTGAATTTGTGTTCCGAGAAATTCAGAGTTAATTCAGATGGTTTGAGTGAAGCTCACAATAGTCGATTATCTGTGCATCTAAGTAGTACAAAAATGCATAATGATCTGAAACAGCATTACTGGTGGTCCGAAATGAAAAGAGATATCTCTGAATTTGTTTCAAAATGTTTGATCTGTCAGCAAGTTAAAGCCGAACATCAGCTGCCATCTGGTTTGTTACAACCGATTATGGTTCCGGAGTGGAAATGGGATCGGGTGACAATAGACTTTGTTTCTGGTTTACCCCTGTCTCTGAGAAAGAAAGATGCAATCTGGGTTGTAGTTGATCGATTGACGAAATTAGCTCATTTTATCTCGGTTCGATCTGATTACTCAATTGAAAAATTAGTTGAGTTATATAATTTCAATATTGTGAGATTGCACGGTGTGCCATCATCTATTGTATCAGACAGAGACCCGAGATTCACATCACGATTCTAGAGGAAATTGCAAGATGCTTTGGGTACTAAATTGCACTTTAGTATTGCTTTTCATATGCAAACGGACAGTCAATCCGAGCGGATTATTCAGATACTTGGGGATATGTTAAGATGTTGCATTCTTGAGTTTGAAGGTACGTGGGAACAATATGAACCTTTAATTGAATTCGCTTATAATAATAGTTTTTAGTCGAGCATTAAAATAGCATCGTAGAAAGCTTTATATGGTTGCAAATGCCATACACATTTGTATTGGACAGAGCTTGGCGAAAATAAGATTAACGGGGTTGATTTGATAAAAGAAACTGAACAAAATGTAAAAGTGATTTGAGATAGTTTGAAAGTAGCTTTCGATTGCCAGAAATCTCATGCAGATTTGAAAAGAAAAGATATTGAGTTTGATATTGGTGATAAAGTGTTTTTAAAGGTATCTCAGTGGAAGAAAGTGCTTTGGTTCGGTAGAAAAGGCAAATTAAGTTTGAGGTTCATCGGGCCGTATGAGATTATCGAGCGTATTGTGCCAGTAGCGTATAAATTGTTGGTGCCACCAGTGTTAGAAAAGATTCATAATGTGTTTCATGTATCGATGCTTCGACGATACAGATATGATCCGTTGCATGTAATTCCTTCATCGGAGATAGCCATTTAGTCAGATATGACTTACGAAGAAAAGTCAATCCATATTTTAGCTCGAGAGGTTAAAGAACTGCGAAATAAGAAAATTTTGTTAGTAAAAGTGATGTGGCATCGACACGGAATTGAAGAGGCTACAAAGTCTGAATCTTTCAATGGTATGATTTTCGGGGACAAAAATCCCTAAGAGGGAGAATTGTAACAGTTCGATTTAGACCCTAGTCAGAATAGTAGTTTCAGGACCACAAATCTGAGTCAGAGAAATGTTTAAATATTATTTTCTATGTTTATGATGTGTGAATTAGCATGTGTGAATATAACACCTCCTACCCGTATCCGTTGCCAGAATAGGGTACGAGGCATTATTGGAGTTTACTGAACATTTTCATATAATTTCGAATCATTTATTATTCATATTCTGAAAATAAACATAACATCCCTCTATTAGGCCCTCGAAGCCCAAAACATACATTAAACATTCAATTCACATTCATGTCATATAAATATACAATTCAAACATTCAATAATTCAATTCAAGTTGCACGAACTTACTTCGTTGCTTATTCATGTTTATAATTTCACTAATCCGAAAACTTTTCTTTTTCACGTTCAAGTCTCATATTTGAGCAGACCGATCTTTATAAATAAATTTGATCATCATTTTTATTTATTTCATATTCTAATACGTTCAATTAATGCTCTAGACAAAATTACCATTTTACCCCTGAACTTTTGATTAATGACGATTTCATCCATAGGCTCAGAAAAATAAAGTTCTTGTAATTTTCTTGTTTCGAGCCTAATTATTCATATATATATTGATAACAACTCATGAATTCTATAAAATAACAAAATTTTCCATAATTTCAACACTTTTCAATTTAATCCCTAAAACATGTTTTCACCTGACATTGATCTAAATTAATAATTTCATTCAATTTTGTAATTTAAATAATAAGATAATCCATTTCATGTAATTTGGTCACTTCTAAAATTTTTACAAAATTTCTCATAAAGTTTTACTTTTATTCAATTTAGTCCTGGAGCCTAAAACATGCAAATTAGCCATGGTTGCTGAATATTCATAGATATTTTCCTCGTCCTCCTCTCCATTCCACATCCTTGATGCATATATCATGCTTATAAGTAACATTATCTATAATTTCACTATTGACTTATATGTATATTCAAAGTTATCCATCTGTGTCATAGTCACTAAATTATTTTTATCTTAAGATACAGAACTCCAAATTAAGATCCGATAATTTTCCCTGAAACTAGACTCACATATCTTCTTACCATAAAAATTTCAAAATGTTTGGGTTAACCAATAAGTATAGTTTATTCTTTAAATTTACCCCTGTTCTGCTGTCTAACAGTTCTAACCCTTCATCATTAAGAATTAATTATCTTATCGTACAAGATTCGAATGATGTTCCCAGTTATTTCCATTGAGAATAAACTCAATATGTATTTTAAAAATATAAATTTAATTCCTTAATTATGTTTCTCCAATTTTTTTATGATTTTCCAAATTCAGAACATGGGAACCTAATTTTTTATGATTTTTAATTATATCTCACAATTAAAAATTCCGTTGCTTACATCGTTTCATCTATAAAACCCTAGACTTAATACAATTTAATTCCATATTTTGTTCATACTCTAATTCGATTTCCACAATTTATGGTGATTTTTCAAAGTTAGCCTACTATTGTTGTCCAGAACTGTTTTAGTGCAAAATCTTTATTTAGTATATTTATAACACCCTTATTTTCTCTCTCTACACTATTTCTCATTACTTTCTCTTATTTTATCTTCACTAACATATCAAGAACATAAGACCATATGTAATAAAACTGTACATTAACATCAATTCCATGCTTTTTCAATAATATTAATCTTAAAAATATATTGAAATCTTAATGTTCTTACCTTGTTCCATTGATTTCAATCTTTAACTTGATTTTCTCTCTCCTCCAGCTTCTATTTCTTGAATCTAACTTAATATTCTAGTTCCTTATACTCTCCTTGTGATCTTTCTCTCTTGATGGCTATGAAAATTCTTTTGATTTCTAGGTGAAATTGGTGGATTTTTGGTGAAAGGACCAAATTGTTAAGAAAGCAAAACTTTCTTTCTTTCTCTCTTCTTCTCACGTTGGTTTGCATGGGAAAGATGATGAAAATTCTTCATCCTTCCATCCTTTTATACTTAATAAATAATAATAAAATAATAAAATATCTTATTAAAATATCTTATTAAAATATTAATAAAATAATATTTATCTAATTAATAATTATAAAATATCATCAACATTATCATTACTTTTTAGATTTCTCTCTCTCTTCCAATTGACCATTTTACCCTTTGTGATCTTTAAAATTCCATCATTGAATCATCACATAATTTGGTAAAATTACAATTTATTCCCTCATAATTCTTTTCCGATTCAATTTAGTCCTAATTTATCCATTTTCCTTGGTTCTTAGATCATTCCACCCTTAAAATATTTGCACTATTAGTCCTTCAACTTTTTTCATATTTACATTTTATCCCCTTAAAATTTGAGTATTTACTCTTATGCAAGAAAACTTTTCTCACTTTTACAATTTAGTCCTTTCTTGAATTAATATATCATAATATACTTCCCAATGTTGACATAACTCAGAATTTTTTCTTTTTGTCACTTTACTTCCTTATTTTACTATATTAAAGATAATATCTTACTGTAAAAATTTTTAGGATATTATAGTGAAAGTCTCATATGAAAATTTGAATGTTTAATGAGTGGTCCTTATGATGTTAAAAGTGCCTATTCGATTTGGCTTTATAAATGAGTGGTCCTTATGATGCAAATAGACCATTGGTTTAATGAATTGACAAATATAGACAATAGTTAGTGGAATTTTAATGAAATAGATAAGGTTAAAATTGGTATTTAGTAATTAAGTTATGTTAAATAAAACATATTATAAAATCATCCTTATTATCATCATTTTTGACCAAAAATTTGAAAAGAAGAAAGCCAAAGGCTAGGTTTTCATTCAGCTATGGTTGAAGCTTGATTAAGGTATGAGTTTTTTCGGTTTTTGATAATTTCTATATTTTTGTGATCGTTGCTTAGTATACTAGCAAGCCCATGTATCAATTTCTAATTTTGTTGATGCTTTTCAGTTATGCTATTGATGAAACTATGAGCTTTGTGATGTTAGTTGATGAATTATGAAAGATATGTTTTTGGTTAACATCTGTTGTCTTTGAATTTTTGATGAAATTGAGTAATTTGGGCTAAATTGTAAAAACCATATTTTGAGGGACTAAAATGTGAAATAAATGAAATGTATGGATTTTTATGAGAGCTCTAAAAATTTTGCTAAGCTTGTGTACAAGCAAACTTTGTGTATTTCATGATTTTGTGAATTAGGAACTAAAGTGTCGAAATGTGAAAATGTGAGAGCTAGTCTGCAAAATGCACTAAATATGTGTCTATGGATTGTTTTGAATAATTTATTGAATAAAAGGGTTAATTTTGAATACTTATAGATCAAGAAAAGAGGAATTCAGACTTAGACCGAGGGAAGTCCAAGATTATAGAATAGATGATCCGAGTCGATAATTTCGAGTACGGGGTAAGTTTGTACATAAAACATGATGTTGTAAGTATGATTTGACTCTTTGTTTATACATCGATGGTATTTACATTTATTTTGGATGAATACGATGATAAATCAATGGTATTTGGAACTAAGTATGCGATACTGAGATAGCTTCGGTTAATTGAGAAAGCACTAAGTTTGTAGAATTATTATAGCTTCGGCTAATCTTTAAAGCACTAAGTGTGCGGTTGTTTAAAGCATTGGTAATCTTCAAAAACTCTTAAATTATCTGAACAAGAGGTGAGAATGAAAAAGAATGAAAACAGGAATGTTCAGGTAAGTTTAATACCTATGTGGTAGATGGTATTATGCATATAAAGTTTATTGAATTGGTGTAAACATATGGTTGATGTTGGCATGAAATTGATAGATGAGTTGAGAATTTATAAGTACTTATGTGTTGATGTTTCATATTTTATATACTGCTAATGATTATGGTACGAACTTACGAAGCTTTTGAAAGCTTACTTTGTGTGTGTGTTTTTATTGTTTTATAGATATCGAAGCTATTGTGAGCTCGGGGATTGTCAATAATCATCACCACACTATCGAACCTCATTTTTTGTACTTTGAAAATGTATATATTAATGTATGGCATTTATAGGCTAGAATTTGTGGAATTATGTTTTGTGATGTATATATTTAGCCATGTGATATGGCTTGGTATGGTTGTGGATATGTCATGGTTTTGGTATAAGATATGTGATGCAAAATGATATATTTGATATGTTTTAGTTGGAACAATGAAATGGTAAATGTTGGTAAGTTTTGGCAAGCTTTAGCATGAAATTGAATGATGTATAGAAAGAAATGTTTTGACAAGCTTTTGACTTATGTTTTGATATAGACTGGTAAGGTTTATGAGTATGTATTTGGCTGAATTGGTTGTACATATATGCTTATTTCTTTGCTTGTAGGTTGACCCAAATTGGAGTGGAAAATCAGTTATTCAAATGACCTATTTTTTTCCACACTGGTAGAGACATGGGCGTGTGTCTCAACCATGTCCGACACACGGTCACTTTCCACGGTTGTGTGTCCCTTGGGGTACCCTACGAATTAAAGGCAGTATACCCTCTAGTTTTGACACGGCCTAGACACACGGGCGTGTCTATTGGTCGTGTGTGGCACACAGATTGGCACATGGGTGTGTGGTCAGCCGTGTGGCCAAGTCAGTAGCCTCTCTAATTTTCATGTGGCCTGGCACACGATCGTGTCTTGTGGCCGTGTGGACAAGTCAGTATGTATGCCCTATTTCACCACGGCTTAGACACACAGGCATGTCTAATGCCGTGTGAGGCACACGGCGTGTTCACACGGGTGTGTGACCTTTTAAAAGTTGAAAATTTTTATAAGTTCTGAAAAGTTCACATGTTATCAATTTAATCCTAAATGCATGGATTAGACCTTGTATGCTCGGTTTAAGTTCGTAATGAACATGAATGAATGGTATTTTATTGAATTGAGTTGGTATTTGATATTTGGTTGTTTTGATCTAAGTTACGAGTCCAGCAATGCCTCTTAACCTATTTTAGCAACAGATACGGGTACACGGGCTAGCTAGAATACAAGGCAAAGATCTCAAAACATAGAAATCATTAAAAAACGGATCAAAAATAAGCTTACATGTAAGGATGAACCCTAGCCAAAAATTCAAGCTTCAAATATGGTGTTTCTTTAGTTGGTTTTCGGTGGATGATGATAATTAGGAAGACAACCATTTGTTTTCATTATTTTTGTTAGGTTATTAATAATTAACCATTTTAACTGTGATTTAAAACATTAAATATCACATAATATAAGCCTATAATTGTCCAACCACCATGATAATGGTCTAATTACAACATAAGGACCTTCATATTAAGGTTCTATAGCTATTAGATACTTTTATCTAATGGAACTCCACTTTTACACTTTACGCGAATTAGTCCTTTTTATCAAATTAACCATTTAACAATTTCTTTACGAAATATTCACTCATACATGCTATCATGCTGTAAACATCAAAATAATAATAAATAAATATTTTGACTTCATATTTTTGGTTTAGAGACCACTTTTTCGATTTGAGTAAAAACGGGCTGTTACATTTGATATGTCGTAATTCGATGTAGCTGATTAAACTAGTATTCGTACTTAAGGAGCTTGAATATGAGTAATTTTAGTATATTTTAGTTATGTTTTCTTAGTTTATTTAAATTTAATAAAAAGTGGATTTTGAGTCTTTTATTGACCTTAGGGGTTAACTTAGGCCTAAAGGCGAGCTAACATACTTATTAGGTGTGTAGGAGATCATTCAAATGCATAAGAACTCTAAGCTAGTTGTTGTGTTGCAACATGGGGATTTTGATGTTGCAACATAAGGAACAGAATTCCAAAATTGCTATACTATCTTGGGTTTCGAGACATGGTTATGGGAGGTTGCAACATGGCAAAGGGATGTCACGACACACCTTTAAAGCTACCCTTAAACAATGCATATTGGCTTCAATCTCTTGACATAGGGACTAGGTTGTCACAGAATCGATCTTGTACAAGAAGAACTTACGAGCCAAGGGATTTTTGGCCTGCACAATGGAAATTAAACTCGAGAACATCAGCTTACCTAGGTTGAGGACGACGACAACCCTAACTTTATAAATAGGCTTTTAAAACACTTGTTGAAACACAACTTCTCTCTTTGTGTTTTTCTTTGTAATTTTAGTTTTTAGTTTTTCTTTCTTTTAGGCTTTAGGTTTATTTTTAGTTCTTTTTTCTTTGTGTTATTAAGAGAACATGGTTTGTAAATGCAACCAAACACTAGTGGATTATCTGTGCTTCATCTAATATAAATAGGATTCTCTAAATTTTTTATTTATATTTATCCTTATATTTATGTTTAGTGAGTAGAGGTGTGATTCATTGATTTCTATGTAGGGTTTTCTTAGTAGATCAGCTATTTGGGAGAGGAAGGACTTATATTTTAGGCTTGACGACCCTAGGAAGTCATTCATGTGGGAATTAACCCAAAATTGGTATAGCATATCTGTGAACACCTTAGCCTCAAATCAATCTAAGCTATAAGGTCGAGAGATAAGTAGTTCTTGTTGACTTATTAGTTTAGTGAAAGACCAGAAGGTCCTGCTAGAGTAATGACTAGTTGATTGAGTAGAACCCTAAACTAGGAATTAGTAATAACCACCGAAGTGAGCTAATCACCCATGCCTGGTATTGATCGAGTTTATAAATTCATTTTACAAATTCCTTTTATTTATATTTTTGTTATTTTTTCTTTATTTATAAGAACAAAAAATAATTTATTTATGTTTATTTGTAATATAAATTATCTAAAGTAGTAATTACATCTATTTGCATTTAGGCTAGAATTAATATAGTAATTCGCCTCCCTTGGGTACGATACTCGGAGTGCTCACCTACTTTGTTGTAGAAATTGTATTACAACCTGACCCCTATACTTGCAGACATCTCCTCAATTTCATATCTTTTAGTTGCAATATTCACACTCAAGTTGTTAATACATCCAGAGGCGATCATTGTCACGACACACCCCTAAAGCTATCCCTGAACCATGCATATTGCCTTTGATGTCGCGACATAAGGATTAAGGTGTCATGACGTCGACCTTCTACCAGAAAAACTTTTGAGCTAGGGGTGTTTTTGTCACCAAAAATGAAATAAAATACAAAAACATCAGTTGACTTAGGGTTGAGGATGACGGCAACATGGAACAAAGAAAACGTGCAAGTGTACAGAATCATATCAAGTAATAAAGTAACAAGTATGTCCAGTTATCGTACCGATGGGGATTGTACAAGCAAGTATTTATGAAATGTTAATTTAAGCAAATTGGTAGAGGAAAATATATTAATTTGAAAGAGGTGATCTAAAAACTAAAAATTACCTAAGTAATAAACTAAAATGAAATTCTAAATGTGCAAATTCTAAAAACGGTTTTAATCAACATGTCATAAATGTGTTTGATCAACTTTATTATTTAACTTAGAATTATTAGAACTATGTTCATGTTGTTACGAATAATTTCATGATAACTTGGTATTTTGTTAAAACACAAGCTTATTAAATTAATCATTCTTTCAAAACTTATTAGATTAAGCAATCAATTTTCATAAGCAAGTATAAGACAGAGTGAATTAAATATATTCACATATTAAAATCACAATAATCTTTTAAGTTATGCAAGATGGTTACATTCTTTAATATATCTGCTAAATTTAACCCTCAACTACCTTAGAAGATTAAACATGCACCAATTAAATATTGTACCAATTAATTATAATTTGTGTCTAATTAATAATTAATTCATTTTTTACTATGCAAGTGTAAGATAGGCATGATTTTTTTTAATTGAACAAACTACCAAGGCCTATAACAACAATAACATGATTTTAACAATTTAAGTGCATAGAATGCAATTAATCTAATACGAATGAGATTTAAGTCATTTTAAATAAATTAGAAAAAAAAACATAACAAGTATTCATATTTAGGATCATAGAATAAACTGAAAAAGATAAAGAGAAGGGAACTAGAAAACAAATTCTGGTGATTCTCCAAAGTGAGACTAGTGTGCCCCTCTTATTCTCTGCTCAGTATATCGATCAAATGCCTTCACGAATGCTTGATTGCTGCTATTCCAACGGGCGTGCTAGATCTTTTTCAAGAGGAGAAATTGGCAACAGGAAGAAAGACACTTAATGGGAAGACAAAAGAGTGAAAGAGAAGTGGAGTAGAGATGAATGAATGATGAGAGGTGTATGAAATAAGAAAGTGAGAAGGGCTATTTATACATGAAATTGACACTTAAATTTATCTAAAAATAGCATAAATCCCCCTTCTCATGAAGGGCCATGCAAGGTGGAAGGAGTGGTTGAATGAGTTTGGTATTTTTAACTTGTTGCTAGAAAGAAATTGCATGAAAAGGGGAGGGGTTGAACTGTGTCTTGAAAATAAGTTTAAGGACCATTTTGTGTAACACCCCTAACCCGTATCCGTCGTCGAACTAGGGTTATGAGGTATTACCAGATATATCAGAACATTTCATAATCATTTCACAATCAAAAGTCATACATCATCATATCATAGTCAAATATCAACATAAGGTCCCGTTCTTAGGTCAACGAGACCTTAAACATGCATTAGGAAGAGGTCAGGACTAAACCGAACACATGCAAAAATTTTTGAAGCTAAACAACTTTTTTTCTAAATTACAAAGGTTACACGCCCGTGTGAACTGGCCGTATGCCTCACATGGCATTAGACATGCGCGTGTGTCTAGGCCATGGCAAAACAGGGCATACATACTGACTTGTCCACATGGCCAGTGTAACGCCCCGAATTTGGGCCTAGAAGGAATAAGCCTTGAGCATGGGAATAGCTAGAAGACTACACTTAAGTATTTAATTGTGCAAGAAAATGGCATAAAGGCATGCTAGCTCTAGTGGTTAAGTGTGTGACAGCCCAAAATTGACCCTAGTCGGGAAGTGGTTTCGGGACCGCTAAACCGAGTCACAATAATAATTAGATGTTATATCCTATGTTTATTTCATGTGAAAGTGCATGTGTGAAAATTTCATGCTTTGATTTTGCCAATTGTGAGTGAAATTTTGAAATGTGACTCATGTGAAAATTTTTGCAAATGCTATAGGCTAATTTGTAGTGGCCAAATAACTTATAGTATGAAATAGGTGGATTTGCATTTTAAATTTCCCACCTTAAAACAAGGTGGCCGGCCATGATGGGCATGATGAGCAATTGTGCAATTTTTTTTATGGAAATTATGGCATAAGTATGGCACAAATAAAATATGTTAATTTGTGTCATAAAATGTTGGGATAAAACAAATAAAATAAGGGGCATGGGCATAAAATAATAAAAAGGAGTATGGCGAATACAAAAAAAAAAATGTGTGTGTAGTTGTTTGTCCCCCCCCCATTGCCGTGAGCTAAAGAAAAGAAAGGAGAGAATTTTTGTTCATCCTTTTCTCATCTTCATACTTGCCGAAACTAGAAAGAAAAACAAAGAAAAAAATTTCTCATCCTTTGGTTCATCCTTGGCCAATAATTTTAAGGAGGAAGGAAGAAGAAAGGTGAAGAGGTTCGGCCATGCATGTGGCTAGGCTAAGGTATGTTTGATGATGTTCCATGAGATGCATGCATGTTTTAGTTGTTAGCTTGAGTTCTACCTAGCCCATGGTCTAAATCTTGCTATGTGATGGAAATGACATTTGACCATGGATGCATCATTCTTGGTTGATGTTTGATGTGGTGGTGATGAGGCAAGAGGATGAGTTAAAATTCGGCCTAGGTGGAGGTTGTGTTAATGCCATTGCATGCTAAATATGAAGTTTGTTAATGATGCATGTGATGATGACTTGATGATTCTTGAACCTCCTTTTTAGCATTTTTGTGTGAGCACATATGTGCATTGGTTGCTAAATGGAGAAGAATCGGCTAGCAAGTTGTGTGCTAAGGCCGAATGTAACTTTTACATGTTAATGAGCAATGCATGTGTTAAATCGATGGGAAGGGAGAGGATGCTTTACTAGTGTGTATATGTGTGTATTAAGTGTTGAAATCGACCCCAAAAATAGACATGCATATTCGGCCAAGGGGGAAAAATTAGCTAATATGTTGTGTTGATGCATGATTTCACATGTATGTGACTTTAATGTCTAATGTATAAATATGGGCTAAGTGCTTCGTGTTCATCTTTTTGATGCCTAAATGATGAAATCAATTTATTTGTTTAATTAAGCTCAAGAGCAAAGGGGAAATAAATCCGATAAAGGGAAGGAAAAAGTGGTCGAATAGTTAGCGGAATCGTTCGACAACACCCGAGGTAAGTTCTTGAGTAAGAGAGCTTAAATTACGATGTGATTAAATCATGTTTTAAGCAAATGAAAATCATGCTCTATGTGTGGCTATTGAGCCGAATGTGCAAGGATGATATGTGCCTTGTGTTTGAGTTTTGCAAATGAAAATGAAATACGAATGTGCCATGAATTATTGTTAGTTGTGCATGATTAATTGAATGCTGTCCGGGCTAAGTCCCGAAGGCTTTGTGCTAAGTGACTATATCCGGACTAAGATCCGAAGGCATTTGTGCGAGTTATTAGTTCCGGGTTAAGTCCCGAAGGCCTTTGTGCGAGATACTAATTCCGGGTTAAGTCCCGAAGGCATTCGTGCGAGTTTTAAAATCCGGGTTAAGTCCCGAAGGCATTGTATGAGTTACTATAACCGGGCTATGTCCCGAAGGCACTTGAACGAGGAGCTATATCCGGTTAAATTCCGAAGGTACGTGATTTGGTAATGAATGAGCTTGCTGTAAAATTCCAGCTAATACTCGAAAAACATCCCAATATTGGGATATGTTACGTATGTGTTGAATTTAATCGAGCCCTTACAAATAAATATTCGCTCAGTTGATGAACGAGCTACCAGCCTTCGGCCAAGTTGGTCTTTTGTGTATGTACATAAGGGTTAACGTTGTGAAGTAAGTTTGATATCGGAAAAATTGTGTATTATGAAATATTCCGTTTAGCTAAATGTGTGCTATGCTTTCGTTATGCTGGAATTTCTTGCTCAAAACTTACTAAGCATAAATTGCTTACTCCGTTCCATTGCTCCTCTGTTTTATAGATTTTTGGTTCTCCAGCTATCGGACTCGGGATCTTGAAGTCGAAGTCGCCCACACTATCAAAGGCTCTTATGGGTACTCTTTTGGTTGAATTTTGATATGGCATGTATAGGACGACCCATTGTTGTTTTTCGAGTACTTTATGTGATGTATAAGTTTTGGATAGCCATGTGAAAATGGCTTATATGTGTTTAAGTATAATGTTATAATCATTTAGTGTGGATATGCTTGACAAGGATTGGCCACGGGGATGGTTAATCACTTTCATAAATTGTGCTATGTATGCAAAAAGGGCTAGTTGAACCATGAAATAGGTAAAGCCTACCTTAAAGGTAGATGCTGACAGCAGCAGTGACGTAGATTGGAAAATCACTAAAAATAGTAGGAATGGAATTAAATAGTGAATAAATTATGTAAACAAACCTTGAAGAATTTACTTTCATAGGAAAGTAACGAAACAATCATATGGACAGTATGTTAAGAGATATTCAGGTTCTCGTGAGACAGGGCCAGAACGGGTTCTGGATTCCTTGTTCCGACTTTGGAAATTGATTATAAATTAACCAGAGATAATTAGGAGTCATACCATATATGTATAGATTCCTCTCTGAGTCTAGTTTCTATAGAAATAAACGGCATCAGTATTGGAGCCCTGTACAAGGAGATATCCAAGTCGTAATGCGCAAAGGTCAGGGTAGTCGATTCCTGTAACATGGGAGATTTTAACTAATAAATTGTACTAATTGGCCCGATCAAAAATTCTAGAAAAAAATATGTAGATGGGCATATGAGTCTAGTTTTGGGGAAAAATCACGAAACTGATTTTCGAGTTGTGAAGCTCAAGATATGATTTTTAAAGCGACTAGTACACAGATTGGGCAGTGTCTGGAAATTTTTCAAAGTTTGTTAACACCTCGTGTTCGACTCCGGTGTCGGACTCGGGTTCGGGGTGTTACATTTGATTGGTATCAGAGCCACGGTTTAGTCGATTCTAGGACTACCGTAATGCGTTGGGTCTAGCTATACATGCCATTTTATGTGATTACTTGATAGTGTGGTGATTTCTGACAATTGTAAATGTGTTTATTTATAGTAATGGATCCTGATCCCGACCGAGAGGTAGCTGATGATCTTGAGAGTGTAGCGCTTGCTCCCGCACAAGGGACAGTGCCGGCGGACTCTCAACCTAATGCTAGTAACTCGAATGATGAAGCTAGACAAGCTTTCTATAGCGTGATGAATGATTGGTTCAACCTATACATTCGAACTAATACGGCTGTCCCACAACCTCCATTCCCAACTAATACTACCCCCGCACCTACAATACCACCGGTAACTGACCAAATAAGGTCAAATAAGCCCCCAGTTGACAGAATCCGAAAACATGGGGCTACTGAATTTAAGGCTATGGATAGCGATGATGCCGAGCAAGCTGAATTTTGGTTGGACAACACTATCCGGGTACTCGATGAGCTATCTTGTACACCCGATGAATGCCTAAAGTGTACTATCTCCTTGCTACGCGATTCTGCCTACAATTGGTGGAGTACTCTGACTTCTGTTGTGCCCCGAGAGCAAGTAACTTGGGAGTTTTTCCAAACTGAGTTTCGGAAAAAGTATATCAGTCAGAGATTTGTTGATCAAAAACGGAAGGAATTTCTTGAGCTTAAGCAAGGTTCTATGTCAGTTACTGATTACGAGCGAAAATTTGTTAGACTTAGTAGATACGCTCGGGAATGTGTTTCGTCTGAGGCTATTATGTGTAAACGCTTCGAGGATGGGCTGAATGAAGATATAAAAATGTTCGTTGGCGTTCTTGAAATACGAGAGTTCGTAGTACTTGTCGAGCGAGCTTGTAAAGCCGAAGAGCTTAGAAAAGAAAAACAAAAAGTTGATGAGGGAACTGGAGAGTTTCGTAAAAGATCCTCGGGAAGGTCTCTTCAACAGGCATCGAAGAGATTTCGGGATGATGCGGGCCAGTTTAGAGGCACTTCGGGCTTTTTTAGACGAGATCGTGATCGACCCCTTGTAGGTACACGAGGCACTTCAGTCGCCAGTGTTGGGAATGAACGTCGAGATAGAACGAAATGCCGATATTGCGGTAAATGGCATTCGGGGAGTTGTAGATTCCCTGACCGCTCCTGTTACAAATGCGGATCAGTTGACCACTTCATTAAAGATTGCCCGAGGTTGTCGGAACAGAATGAAAATCAGAGTGGGAAACCGGGTGCTACCACTGCTCGAGGTAGACCATCTGGAAATACGGGCAATGCTAGTGGTGGTCAGAGAGGATCTAGAGATGCTACGACCAGATCCGAGGCTCGTGCGCCTGCTAGAGCTTATGCTATACGTGCCCGCGAGGATGCTTCTTCGCCTGATGTTATTACCGGTACTTTTACTCTCTTTGATACTAATGTAATTGCTTTGATTGACCCCGGTTCTACTCATTCTTACATATGTGAAACCTTAGCATCCAATAAGACTTTACCTATTGAGTCTACTGAGTTCGTAATTCGGGTGTCAAATCCCTTGGGTCGTTACGTGCTTGTCGACAAAGTGTGTAAGAAATGTCCCCTGGAAATTCGAGGTTCCTGTTTTCCGGCGGACTTGATGCTTTTGCCGTTTGATGAATTTGATGTTATCCTTGGTTTGGATTGCTTGACCGCGCATGATGCGGTTGTGAATTGCAAGAGCAAGACTATTGATTTGAGGTGCGCAAATAACGAAGTAATCCGAATTGAGTCTGCGGACTTGGAGGGGATGCCAGCTGTAATATCAGCAATGTTGGCACAAAAATATGTAAGAAAAGGGTGCGAAGCATACCTTGCGTATGTACTTGATGACAAAGAATTAGAAAAGAAATCCGAATTTGTGCCGGTGGCTTGTGAATACCCGAATGTTTTTCCGGAAGAATTACCGGGTTTACCACCTGTTCGGGAGGTAGAGTTTGGTATTGAGCTTGTACCTGGGACTACGCCGATTTCGATAGCTCCGTATCGTATGGCACCAACCGAGTTAAAGGAGTTGAAAGCTCAGTTGCAAGAACTGACGGATAGAGGTTTCATTCGACCAAGTTTCTCACCTTGGGGTGCACCAGTATTGTTCGTGAAAAAGAAGGACGGAACCATGAAGTTGTGCATTGACTATCGTCAGCTGAATAAAGTGACGATAAAGAACAAATATCCGTTGCCGCGCATCGATGATTTGTTCGACCAACTGAAGTGAGCCTTAGTGTTCTCAAAAATAGATTTGAGATCGGGCTATTATCAGTTGCGAATTCGAGATTCAGATATTCCCAAAACTGCCTTCAGAATGAGATATGGTTACTACGAATTCTTAGTGATGCCGTTTGGGCTCACTAATGCCCCTGCGGTATTTATGGATTTGATGAATCAGATCTTCAGATCGTATTTGGATCGGTTCGTAGTTGTGTTCATTGATGACATCTTGGTCTATTCAAGAGATGAGACCGAACATGCTGAACACCTGAGACTGGTGTTGAAAATTTTGCGGGATAAGCAGTTATATGCTAAGTTCAGTAAGTGTGAGTTCTGGTTAAGAGAGGTTAGCTTATTGGGTCACGTGGTATCCGCATCGGGTATTCGAGCTGACCCGAGCAAAATTTCAGCCATACTTAACTGGAAGCCTCCAAGAAATATTAACGAAGTTCGGAGCTTCTTGGGACTCGCCGGTTATTACCGACGATTTGTCAAAGGTTTCTCGATGATAGCCACACCAATGACGAAGCTACTTCAAAAGGATGTTAAGTTCGAGTGGACGGAGAAATGTCAGAAAAGTTTCGACCAACTGAAAACTCATTTGACTGAAGCTCCAATTTTGGTACAACCCGAATCAGGTAAAGAGTTTGTCATTTATAGTGACGCATCCCTACTTGGGTTGGGTTGCGTATTGATGCAAGAAGGTCGAGTCGTGGCCTATGCGTCGAGACAATTGAAGCCACACGAGAGGAATTATCCGACCCATGATCTCGAACTAGCTGCCATCTGTTTGCTTTAAAAATATGGCGACATTATCTGTTTGGTGAGAAGTGCCATGTATTTTCGGATCACAAAAGTCTCAAATATTTGATGACTCAACGAGACTTGAATCTGCGACAAAGACGTTGGCTTGAGTTGTTGAAAGATTACGAGCTTGTCATTGTTTAACACCCGGGAAAGGCTAACGTGGTTGCGGACGCCTTAAGCCGGAAGTCATTGTTTGCTTTACGAGCGATGAACGTGCATTTGTTTGTTCTACCAGACAATGTGTTAGTAGCTGAATTAAAAGCTAAACCATTATTGACTCATCAAATTCGTGAAGCTCAGAAAGTCGATGATGAATTGGTTGCAAAACGGGCTAAGTGTGTTCCGAACGAAGAATCGGAGTTTCAAATTGATGATGATGATTGTTTGAGGTTCAGAAATCGTTTGTGTGTTCCAAGGAATTCGGAACTCATTTCGATGATTCTGAACGAAGCCCATTGTAGCCGAATGTCAATTCACCCGGGGAGTACGAAAATGTACAACGATTTGAAACGTCAATTTTGGTGGCATGGTATGAAACGGGACATCTCCGACTTTGTTTCAAGATGTTTAATATGTCAACAAGTGAAAGCGGAACATCAAGTGCCTTCAGGATTACTCCAGCCGATCATGATACCCGAGTGGAAATGGGATCGAGTCACAATGGACTTTGTGTCCGGACTGCCCTTGTCAGCAAGTAAGAAGGATGCGATATGGGTTGTTGTTGATAGACTGACTAAGTCGGCTCATTTCATCCCCGTACGTACGGATTTTTCATTGGATAAACTAGCTGAATTGTACGTTTATCAAATTGTGAGATTACACGGGGTACCTGTTTCTATCGTGTCGGATAGAGATCCGAGATTCACCTCACGATTTGGAAGAAATTGCAAGAAGCTCTGGGTACCAAGCTGCATTTTAGCACTGCTTTTCACCCCCAAACCGATGGTCAATCCGAGCAGATAATTCAGATACTTGAGGATATGTTGAGATGTTGCATCCTCGAGTACAGTAGTGCATGGGAACGGTATTTACCTTTGATTGAATTCGCTTACAACAATAGTTTTCAATCAAGTATTAAGATGGCACCTTACGAGGCTTTGTACGGTCGTAAATGCCGTACACCATTGTTTTGGACCGAGCTCGGTGAAAGTAAAATTTTCGGAGTTGATTTGATTAAAGATGCTGAACAGAAAGTAAAGGTAATCCGTGAAAGTCTGAAGGTAGCCACGGATCGTCAGAAGTCGTACGCAGATTTGAAACGAAAAGACATCGAGTATCAGGTGGGAGACAAAGTGTTCCTTAAGGTTTCACCTTGGAAAAAGATACTCAGGTTCGGCCGTAAGGGCAAGTTGAGCCCAAGATTCATTGGGCCGTACGAAATCTCCAAACGAGTTGGTCCGGTTGCGTATAGATTGATTTTACCCCCTGAGCTTGAAAAGATTCATGACGTCTTTCATGTTTCGATGCTTCGACGCTATCGATCTGATCCATCGCACATAATTAACCCATCAGAGGTTGAAATTCAAGTCGACATGAGCTATGAAGAAGAACCGATGCGTATCCTAGCTCGTGAAGTGAAGGAGTTGCGAAACAAAAGAGTTCCGCTAGTAAAGGTGTTATAGCTCAAACACGGGATCGAGGAAGCTACTTGGGAGACCGAGAGCTCGATGAAAGAACGATACCCAAACCTATTTACCGGTAAGATTTTTGGGGACGAAAATTTCTTAAGTGGGGGAGAGTTGTGACAGCCCAAAATTGACCCTAGTCGGGAAGTGGTTTCGGGACCGCTAAACCGAGTCACAATAATAATTAGATGTTATATCATATGTTTATTTCATGTGAAAGTGCATGTGTGAAAATTTCATGCTTTGATTTTGCCAATTGTGAGTGAAATTTTGAAATGTGACTCATGTGAAAATTTTTGCAAATGCTATAGGCTAATTTGTAGTGGCCAAATAACTTATAGTATGAAATAGGTGGATTTGCATGTCAAATTTCCCACCTTAAAACAAGGTGGCCGGCCATGATGGGCATGATGAGCAATTGTGCAATTTTTTTTTATGGAAATTATGGCATAAGTATGGCACAAATAAAATATGTTAATTTGTGTCATAAAATGTTGGGATAAAACAAATAAAATAAGGGGCATGGGCATAAAATAATAAAAAGGAGTATGGTGAATACAAAAAAAAAAATGTGTGTGTAGTTGTCTGTCCCCCCCATTGCCGTGAGCTAAAGAAAAGAAAGGAGAGAATTTTTGTTCATCCTTTTCTCATCTTCATACTTGCCGAAACTAGAAAGAAAAACAAAGAAAAAAATTTCTCATCCTTTGGTTCATCCTTGGCCAATAATTTTAAGGAGGAAGGAAGAAGAAAGGTGAAGAGGTTCGGCCATGCATGTGGCTAGGCTAAGGTATGTTTGATGATGTTCCATGAGATGCATGCATGTTTTAGTTGTTAGCTTGAGTTCTACCTAGCCCATGGTCTAAATCTTGCTATGTGATGGAAATGACATTTGACCATGGATGCATCATTCTTGGTTGATGTTTGATGTGGTGGTGATGAGGCAAGAGGATGAGTTAAAATTCGGCCTAGGTGGAGGTTGTGTTAATGCCATTGCATGCTAAATATGAAGTTTGTTAATGATGCATGTGATGATGACTTGATGATTCTTGAACCTCCTTTTTAGCATTTTTGTGTGAGCACATATGTGCATTGGTTGCTAAATGGAGAAGAATCGGCTAGCAAGTTGTGTGCTAAGGCCGAATGTAACTTTTACATGTTAATGAGCAATGCATGTGTTAAATCGATGGGAAGGGAGAGGATGCTTTACTAGTGTGTATATGTGTGTATTAAGTGTTGAAATCGACCCCAAAAATAGCCATGCATATTCGGCCAAGGGGGAAAAATTAGCTAATATGTTGTGTTGATGCATGATTTCACATGTATGTGACTTTAATGTCTAATGTATAAATATGGGCTAAGTGCTTCGTGTTCATCTTTTTGATGCCTAAATGATGAAATCAATTTATTTGTTTAATTAAGCTCAAGAGCAAAGGGGAAATAAATCCGATAAAGGGAAGGAAAAAGTGGTCGAATAGTTAGCGGAATCGTTCGACAACACCTGAGGTAAGTTCTTGAGCAAGAGAGCTTAAATTACGATGTGATTAAATCATGTTTTAAGCAAATGAAAATCATGCTCTGTGTGTGGCTATTGAGCCGAATGTGCAAGGATGATATGTGCCTTGTGTTTGAGTTTTGCAAATGAAAATGAAATACGAATGTGCCATGAATTATTGTTAGTTGTGCATGATTAATTGAATGCTGTCCGGGCTAAGTCCCGAAGGCTTTGTGCTAAGTGACTATATCCGGACTAAGATCCGAAGGCATTTGTGCGAGTTATTAGTTCCGGGTTAAGTCCCGAAGGCCTTTGTGCGAGATACTAATTCCGGGTTAAGTCCCGAAGGCATTCGTGCGAGTTTTAAAATCCGGGTTAAGTCCCGAAGGCATTTATGAGTTACTATAACCGGGCTATGTCCCGAAGGCACTTGAACGAGGAGCTATATCCGGTTAAATTCCGAAGGTACGTGATTTTGGTAATGAATGAGCTTGCTGTAAAATTCCAGCTAATACTCGAAAAACATCCCAATATTGGGATATGTTACGTATGTGTTGAATTTAATCGAGCCCTTACAAATAAATATTCGCTCAGTTGATGAACGAGCTACCAGCCTTCGGCCAAGTTGGTCTTTTGTGTATGTACATAAGGGTTAACGTTGTGAAGTAAGTTTGATATCGGAAAAATTGTGTATTATGAAATATTCCGTTTAGCTAAATGTGTGCTATGCTTTCGTTATGCTGGAATTTCTTGCTCAAAACTTACTAAGCATAAATTGCTTACTCCGTTCCATTGCTCCTCTGTTTTATAGATTTTTGGTTCTCCAGCTATCGGACTCGGGATCTTGAAGTCGAAGTCGCCCACACTATCAAAGGCTCTTATGGGTACTCTTTTGGTTGAATTTTGATATGGCATGTATAGGACGACCCATTGTTGTTTTTCGAGTACTTTATGTGATGTATAAGTTTTGGATAGCCATGTGAAAATGGCTTATATGTGTTTAAGTATAATGTTATAATCATTTAGTGTGGATATGCTTGACAAGGATTGGCCACGGGGATGGTTAATCACTTTCATAAATTGTGCTATGTATGCAAAAGGGCTAGTTGAACCATGAAATAGGTAAAGCCTACCTTAAAGGTAGATGCTGACAGCAGCAGTGACGTAGATTGGAAAATCACTAAAAATAGTAGGAATGGAATTAAATAGTGAATAAATTATGTAAACAAACCTTGAAGAATTTACTTTCATAGGAAAGTAACGAAACAATCATATGGACAGTATGTTAAGAGATATTCAGGTTCTCGTGAGACAGGGCCAGAACGGGTTCTGGATTCCTTGTTCCGACTTTGGAAATTGATTATAAATTAACCAGAGATAATTAGGAGTCATACCATATATGTATAGATTCCTCTCTGAGTCTAGTTTCTATAGAAATAAACGGCATCAGTATTGGAGCCCTGTACAAGGAGATATCCAAGTCGTAATGCGCAAAGGTCAGGGTAGTCGATTCCTGTAACATGGGAGACTTTAACTAATAAATTGTACTAATTGGCCCCATCAAAAATTCTAGAAAAAAATATGTAGATGGGTATATGAGTCTAGTTTCGGGGAAAAATCACGAAACTGATTTTCGAGTTGTGAAGCTCAAGATATGATTTTTAAAGCGACTAGTACACAGATTGGGCAGTGTTTGGAAATTTTTCAAAGTTTGTTAACACCTCGTGTTCGACTCCGGTGTCGGACTCGGGTTCGGGGTGTTACAAAGTGTCTTGAGAAGTGTTGGAGAAGTCCTGGGTTCAAACCTAGGCTTTAGCAAAAATTTTAATTTTAAGTGAATAGGGCCCTTAGTTCAAGATAGTAGGCTTTTTATATTAAATTAGGTGATATATGATACAAAGAGAGTTGTGGTGTAGTGGTAGTGGCGTGTTGTGCTTCTAAGGAGTTTGGGGGTTTGAGTCACTCTTTGCACAAAGCAGTATTTATTTTACTTCTTTGCTGCTTGATAAGTGGAGTCTGACTAGAACTCTATAGGTTGGAATTTGAATGGGTAATGGAGAAAATCAAGGAGGATTTCATTGAGAGAATTGTGGAGGGATAAAGGGAGAAATATTTGGAGAAAATTAAGGAGTGGAGTGAGAAGGGGAGTGTGTGACGAATTTGGTCACTAGCTTTGAGGAAATTCGGATTTGGGTAAACTATAGGGGTTGTGCACATTTTGGGGTTCTTTTTGGTTTTTCTCTGAAGGCCGATTAGGGGAAGGAAAAAAAGGCTAGGTAATACTTTTATTTTTGTGTTGATAACGGTTCTTCACTCTTTTCTCTAGCCAAATGTTTCCCTTCTCCCTCTCTCATTTCTCTTGAGACCATCAAGCCTCTCTTTTGCATCTTTTTGTTGCCGAACTTCTCCACCTTCTCCCTCCATCATTCATTCATTTTGCTTGACCGAATACCTTTTTGATCCCTCTCCATTCTTCTTCTTTCTCTCAACAGCGTTTCCTTTCTTGGAGCCTTGGCTAAATATCACTTGCCTCCTCTCCCTCTCTATTCATTCAGTTTTTCCCTGTGATATTCGATTGCTCTCTCCTTTTTTAAGCCAAATCTCTCTGCTCTAGTTTAAGGTAATTGGTTTCTTTCGTTTGGGTTGTTGACTCTGTGGCACATACTCAGACTCTACGGCTGCCGTCACTTGGGGATGTGACTGATCATCTCGTGTTCCGATCTTAGAAGGTACCTTTGTGGGGTGATTACTCCTTGGTGGTGTTTTGCCAAGGTTTGGAAGGCAGCTGGATCAATAGTTTAAGTGAGAAACCGTTTGCATTTTCAAGGTTCGGCATTGTGAAGACTTGCACAGCTTTCGTAAATAGGTGTGTATTCGCACACTAAATAGATTGTAGAACGAAAAAAGTCAAAAAGCCGAAAAGTTGAAAGAATGGCCTTTTGGCCACATAGGTGTGCGAATGCTCATGTGGTAAACCAAGCCCAAGAAACATGGGTGTGCGATTATAGAGGCCGCCATGAGCATTCTTATGGGTTTGGGCCGTTTTGGGCCACGATGGGCCGACATGGCTGTGTGGGGCGAATGGGCTTGTGGGCTCGTCACGGATAAATTCCACAATATATGGTAATTACTGGACTGTGCTATGTAGTTCGCATGGCCGTGGTAATTTTTGGGCTCAGTGGGCAACACGAACGTGTGGACCTACTTGGGCCGTATCATAGGCCTTGGGCCCATTTACACTGTTAGGACCGTTAAGGTTACACGAGTTGCTCGAGGCGACTGTATACCTTCTAATGGGTAGAGAAGAGTACCTAGAACCTAAGGCAGGTAAAATGACCAAAATACCCCTTTCTGGTAAAATGACTATTTTACCCCTCGAGCGTAAATGATTGATTTGTGCTATAATTTGACTGCACTGAGCATGACATTCTGCATACTTGTAAGATATAGGACATGACATTATGCATGGGGTTGGGATTCTTTTAAGGAGGAAGTGTATTATACCGGTGGCTTCGCCACATATACTGATTCTGGTAGCTTTGCTGCGATACTATTACTGGCAACCTTGTTGCGATATTGGTGTGTTGGCTAGGTAGGTCGGCTTTTTCCTTACATGGTGTGTTGGTGTAACACCCTATGACCCTCATCCGTCGCTGGAATAGATTCACAAGGTATTTCCTATCAGAAGACAAATCAGACTAACCATTCATAATCAATCATGCATAAAATATAGTTTCTTTGATCTTTCAACCATGAACGAATTTTAACCAAATTAAAATAACTAATAAATTTCAAAATAATTGACACATAAGTCCATTGAACCATATACTCATGTTTAGGAATTAAGCAAGCCAATTTCGCATGGCTAGAATATTTACAGTTTCAAAATATAACTTTTTTCAAAAGAGAGCTAAGCCTATACATGCCATCTTTCAAAATATAAACTATCAAAAAGTACCAAAACAGTTACGATAGTGTAGATGACTTTGGACTTGAAATCCCCGAGCTCGTAGCTTTCAGACAAGATCTATAAAATAGGACAAACATAAAACATTCACAGTAAACAATTAAGCTTAGTAAGTCTTAAGTATTTTAAACAACAAAACTTATTTATGCACATTATTCTCGTATAACATATTCGAAATGCAACACTAATTAGCCGAATATACATAGCCACATTAAATCCATTTCATTGACTTATCATTTCTTCAAAGTTCAAATTACATAATCACACCATCTAAATGACTCAAAGTAAATCTTTGATTCGACTTTATAAAATTAATTCATATCACTGCATTTACATATAATTTCAATGATCATAATCATATATATAACATATACTTTCATGTACTAAATTCAAAATGGCCGAATATAAATATACACAACCACATTTCATATACTTCTCGTTTCACTTCATAATTTAAATCACATGATCCTCATATGCATAAACAATTTATACGTACCTGGACAATTTAATCTATCGAACGAATCTAGATGCCGTATAGCATAAATCTCATATTCATAGACTTTTATCATTTCACCGGTAATTAGCCTGCTAGGTATAAACCTAAACTTATCACCGGCACGAGGCTTGCTAGGTATAAACCTGAATTTATCACCGGCACGAGGCCTGCTAGACATTAAGTCCTAAAACTCATTCAATGGCAGTATGCCTGCTCGAAACAATTTCACCAACTAAAAGCTTGTGAGCCATAGGCCCGAATAATAACTCGAATATAAATTTCACAAAATCATAACATATACACTTCTTGTATTTATGCATTTCAAACAAGTTAATCACATTAGTCCACTTAGACTTCATTCACGTGTAATCACTTAATAACTATCACACTATTGCTTCTTAATTTACCATTACATATCTTCCATCTCATGAATATAACTTATGGAAATATGATCATAACAAATTTCCTTATTTCACTTTCATGCATACCGTTCGGCTTTATACATGTATATATATGTATATATGCTAAAGGTATGGCTAAATTCTCGTGACATATCATGATTCATTCAAAAATAACTTATGTTTAAATACTTAAAACTTACCTCGAGTATTTTCGAACAACTACAGGTCGGCTATTCAACTACTTTAGCTTTCCTCTTATCCGAATTTGCTCCTCTATGCTCTTGAGCTTAAATTCAACAATTTTAAACTAGTCATTATTCGACTATTCAAGCATTACTTCAAAAATATAATATATATATTCGACTTTCACACATATAGATCATAGTAAGTTTATAAGAAAACAATAAGCAACTCATTAACAATTTTTATCAATGTTTACCACATAATCACAAATTCACTTCAAGTTGTCTTTCTGAGTAACAGTCACTAAATTATTTATAAATGGAGCTACGAAACTCCAAATAAATTGCCGTTAATTTTCCCTGAAAATATACTCAGGTATCTTCTATCCATAAAAATTTCAGAATTTTAGTTTGGCCAATCAATACCATATTTTTCTTAAAGTTTCCCATGTTTCACTGTTTGACTAACCTGACCACTCTTCACTACGAATCAAATTTATCAGTGTACAGAATTCAAAATATGTTCTCGTTAATTTCATTTGAAACTAGACTCATTAAGATTTAATTACATAATTTATTTAGCTTCTAACTCTACTCCAACAATTTATGGTGATTTTCCCAAAATCACGTTACTGCTGCTGTCCCAAGCAGATTTACTACAAATTTACTCTTTCACAACTCTTTGCATTCATATTATTTAAACATGTATATCACCAATCAATTTCATCACATATCTATAATTTCACTTAAGCATAATCTCAATACAATACATCATGCTCAATGATTCGCATACAACTGTTCAAATTAGCAATAATAATATGGTTCCACACATAGCCCACCCTTATCGATAATTTACGATGGTTTTACCCTTACTTACATATATGACGTAGGCATTTAAATACTTCAGTGTCAACTTTAATTCAACCGAATTCAGCCATTGTACCATTTCATAACCATAGATACTTTCGTCATTCATATCTAAATGGTATTTCACATAATTCATATAACCTTTCACCATGACCGAATACACTCATACACATATGACATCTTCACCTATGCTTCTCATTTCACATTCATGATTCAATTTCAATCGATCTAACATTTTAATACTAAGCATTTGCTCAAATCATTATTCAAGTTCAAATTCGGCTAACACACATATAAATACTAGCAACTAAATATTAACTTCGCATTTCACCATAATAGCCAATTGCCATTAAACAATTAAGCCACAATTATTCAATTTTACCAAGCTTCAAAATTAATTTATAACTATCTAAATCATTTAAAACATCCAACATCAAAATTTCTTTGCATCTCATACTATAGCCGAATGCCCATTCCAAGCAATTGAGCCACATATAGTTCAAATTTCAAAATTTAAACTTATAAACTTACAATCATATGGATTTTAACATTATAGTCCATCAAACTTTCATTCATCAATTTCTATCATCAAATACAAAATTTTTGCAATTTCCTATCATGACTGAATGCACAATTAACCAACATTTAACAAATTAATTCATGGATTTAAAGTAGAACCAAGAGAGGAACTCAAAAACATGAATTTTCAACCAAACTACCATGAACTTACCTTGAATTTATCTCCCCCAATGACCGAATATGCAAGAGCATCACTTCTTTTTATTTTCTTTAGTTCGGCTAAGTGATAGAAAAAAAATAAAGCTCCACTTTGTTTTTATCACCACATTTTATGTTATAAAATAACATATATTATTTTATACCACAATTTAAGTTTATAAATTATTATTATTATACACATGATGCATTAAACCAACCCACTACCGTACACTTAAATAAAGTGGTAAAATAGACATGCAAATCCTCTACTTTAGTAACTTACAAAATTAATCACTTGAACTTTCACCTATCACATTTTCAAAGTTTTTCAAACAAGTCCTTTTTAACTAATTCCACACTCAAATGACAAAATTAAGACACAATACTTTCACACATGCACTTTCACATATAATGAATGTAACACCCCGTACCCGAGTCCGTCGCCGGAGTCGGACACGAGGGGTTTGCAGACTTAAATCACTTCTTTGCACAATCCATTTTAAATTTTCCAGGCAAGCTGGCTAACTGTGTCACTGTCACCTTAAAAATCATATCTTGAGTTTCACAACTCGAAAATCAGCTTTGTGATTTTTCCCTGAAACTAGACTCATATATGCATATACAAATTTGTTTCTAGAATTTTTGGTCGGGCCAATTAGTACAGTTTATTAGTCAAAGTCTCCCATGTTACAGGGATCGACTACACTGACCTTTGCGCATTACGACTTGGATATCTCCCTGTACAGGGCTTCAATACTGATGTCGTTTGTTTCTATAGAAACTAGACGCAAAAAGGAATCTATGCATATATGGCATGACTTCTAATTATCTCTGGTTAATTTATAATTAATTTCCAAAGTCGGAACAGGGAATCCAGAAACCGTTCTGGCCCTGTCTCACGAGAACCTGAATATCTCTTAACATACTGTCCATATGATCGTTTCGTTACTTTCCTATGAAAATAGATTCATCAAGGTTCGTTTACATAATTTATTCACTATTTAATTCCATTCCTACTATTTTTAGTGATTTTTCACATCCACATCACTGCTGCTGCCAGCATCTGTTTTTTTTAAGGTAAACTTTACCTATTTCATGATCCTCCATGGATCAACTAGAGTTTGTCATACATATTCCAAAAGTGATCAAGAATAACCCTTCCCATGGCTAACCGTTACCAACATTTCCATACCTCTCTACGGACAACATACAAAACGATTATAATGCTATGATCAAAGTATATTTAAGCCATTTTCGCATGGCTATCCAAATTTACACAAAACCGAAGGGTACATGACCAACAACAAAAGGGTAGTCCTATACATGCCATTTCAAAGTTCAACCAAAATTGTACCAAAAGGGGGCTTTGATAGTGTGGGAGACTTTGACTTCCAAAAATCCCGAGTCCGATAGCTGACGAGCCAAAATCTATAAAACAGAGAAACAAAGAAACGGAGTAAGCAATTTATGCTTAGTAAGTTTTGAGCAAGGGATTCCAGCACAACAAAAGTATAGCATTCATATAGCTAAACGGATAATTTCATATGCACAAATTTTCAATATCATACTTACTTCACATTACCAACCCTTATGTTCATACACAAAAGATCAACTTAGCCAAAGGCCGGTAGCTCATTTATCGACTGAGCGAATACAGATTTGTAAGGGATCAACTAATTCAAAGCACACACGAAACATACCTCATCGCTGGGATTTTACGAGTGTATTAATTTAAATCTTTACAGCAAGATCGCTCGTTCCCAAATCAAGCATCTTCGGGGTTTAGCCGGATATAACCACTCGCACAAGGCCTTCGAGTCTTAACCCGGATATGGTCACTAGCATAAATGCCTTCGGGACTTAGCCCGGATATAGTCGCTAGCACAAATGCCTTCGGATCTTAGTCCGAATGTAGTCGCTTAGCACAAAAGCCTTCGGGACTTAGCCCGGGTATCATTCGAGTAACCATGCACATATATCAATAAATCATGACACATTCATATTTCATTTTCATTACCAAAGCTCAAACACAAGACACTTATCACATTTACAATTTCGGCTCAATAGCCACATATAAGAGCATGATTTTGATTTACTTAAGACATAATCTAATCGAATCATAATTTAAGTCCCATTACTTGAAAACTTACCTCGGATGTTGTTGAACGATTCCGATGGCTATTCGACCACTTTTTCCTTCCCTTTATCAGATTTAGTTCCCCTTTGCTCTTGAGCTTAATTTAACAAATAAATTGATTTAATCATTTGAGCATCGAAAAGAGGAACTCAAGGTACTTGGCCCACATATATTCATTAGACATTACAGTCACATATGTACGGAATCATGAATCAAACTCAACACATTAGTTAATACTCTCCTTAGCCGAATTTTCTAAGTCAAGATAAAGCCTTCAATATGCTTACCTATGGCCGAACAACACATCAACCTATGTACTCATTCATGTGGCCGATTATGCATGTCTATGTTGAGGCCAATTATATACTCAATACCACACACAAATGGCATACCTTTTACTAACTAATGCATTACATATTATAACTCAATACGCATCCATCATGTACTCCATAACCGAAACACCATCATATGTAAATATATACATTGAGATATTGTATATGTCATACCAATACGTCATGTGCAAACATATATATATATGTGCAAGAGCCGAATCTCAAAGTTGATTATAACTAAACATGAACATAAATCCAAAACACAAATCTTACCTACCATGCAATAAGCATAAATCATACTTATGGATATACCATGGCCGAATACATCACAACACCAAACCATTTCAATTTTGGTCATGGTTAAACAAAGAACTTAATGTCTCACTCAAAAATGCTAAAAAGAAAATCCAAGAGTCATCAATCCACCATCACATGTATCATTAACAAGCTTCATATTTAGCATGCAATGGCATTAACACAAAATCCACCTAGGCCGAATATCATTCCCATGACATAGCAAAGATTTGAACCATGGGCTAATTAGAACTCAAGCTAGCAACTAAAAACATGCATGAATCTCATGGCACAACCTCAAACATACATTAATCTAGATACAAGTATGGCCAAACCTCCTCCTAATCCTCTTCCAAACCAAACATGAAGCAAGAACTCCTTCCTCCTTCCTTAGAATTTTCGGCCAAAAGAAATGAAAAAGGATGAACAAATTTTTTTTTTCTTTTCTTTAACTCACGGCAATGGGGGGGGAACACTCACACACATTCTTTCTTTCTTTTTTCCATTTCTTTATTACCCATACTCCTTATTTTATTTTTCCTAACATACCTCACTAACATAACATGTTTGTGACATGTTTCCACTCATAGCATGGCCGGTCACTACTAATTAGGGGGGGAAATTTGACATGCAAGTCCTCCCTTTTTATTACATGCACTATTAGATCCTTATAGATTAGCCTATCACATTTCAAAAGTGTCACACAAATCCTACTAACTGAATTCACATGCAATCAACTAAATCGAAGCTTGAAATTTTCACACATTCATAATTACATATTCTAGACAATAAATATCACATTCAAACATTTCGGTGACTCGGTTTAGCGATCTCGAAACCACTTCCCGACTAGGGTCAATTTTGGGCTGTCACAATGAACATAGAATATAACATTTAATTATTTTCGTGACTCGATTTTGTGGTCCCGAAACCACTTTCCGTCACAGTTGGTGGTACGGAGTGGTGTGTTAGCTGATTTGGGATGAGTTGCATTATTATATTGTATTGTTACTGTCTTGGGCTAAGGCCCACTCTTTACTATTTCTGAATGGGGCTTTGGCCCAGACTATCACTGTATGCTGTATGCCGATCGACTGATAGGGGATTACATACTGAGTTTTCGTAAACTCACCATTTCTTTTGACTGCGCAGGTAATACCTAGTATTAGGCAGATCGGAGCTGCGAGGGTCTCGGAGATGGTGATGTGATCCGGCTCGGGTGATGGAGTTGAATTAACGATGTGCTTGATTGTAGGCGAGAGGAGTCGTTCATGATTTGGTCTCGGTAGTAGAAGTTAGGCGAATAGGCTTGGTTAAAGCGAATGGGGTTTAAAAAAAGTAAAATGGAGGTGATAGGTTCGGCTAAACAAACAAAGATGGATGTTGAATAGGTGGTTCGTTTTTGGAGATAATAAGGAAGAAATAATGAAAGGTGGAAATGGATTAGTGAACATAACGTCAGGAGCGATTCAACACTAAAAAGTGTCACCCCGGTTCCTATATTGTTAATGTGGAAATATGGATAGTAGGATAGGTGAATGCCATACCAAAGATGGTGATAAGTTCAAACAAGATCGGTAGATGCCACTAGCACAACTAGATAAGTCTTCGAAACTTGTACGAGATATGAGAGGAATCAACCTCACAGAAACAGAGTTTCATTAAAAATTTGGCAAAAAAAGTCCTTTTACAAAGAAATAAGTAAACTATTTATAGTCTAGCTTGTGATAGCCGAATGGGCAAAATTAACTAGCTTAAGGGCTAAGTATTTCGGCTAAGAATGCGCCAGAATAATCTAGAACAAAGAAATTAACTAGCTAGGTCTTGATTAGGCTGAATGGGACTTCTTTGGACAGCTTCATGCTTAAGCAAATGTATCTTGGATGAAGGTAATGAATGGCAGCTCACTAGCTTGTCTAGATTTAGCCTTGGAATGAAAATAACATTAAAGAAGTATCTCTTGGCCGAATAGACACCTAAGGAAGTCATTTGGGCATCAAACAAGTCATGTATCAAGAACTAGATACATTTTCCCATTCATTTTAGCTTGCTGTCCATGCATCTTCTCTTGGGCTTCATTCATGAATTGAATTTAGAAATTAATTACGCAGCTACCCTTTGGCCAAATAAGCATTAGGAACACCAATGGTTCATCCACATACATTTGGTCATACATGGAACTAAAAAGAGACTTGAATCTGGCCGTTCATGAACAATTATTAAATGCTCTCCATTCATGCATGTGAGCTGTCAAAAGGCCATATATCTTCATAATCTAATGCATGTAATTGACCTTCCATGTACTTGAGCATAATTCCCTCCAAGCATTGAACCAAACCGTACATGAATCTTCTAATGCATTGAACTAGCCCATACATGCATCTAGCCTTAAATGCACATCCACATTCAGCTAACCTACAAAATAAATAAACACATAATTATTTAAAATATATATATTCATTTTAAACATAATTAAACAGCAATTAGACAACTTAAATGGCACTAACTAAATTGGACACATTTAATTGAAACTAACTAGCATAATAAATTTGGCTAGCTCAAATAGACAAAAACAATTAATGCACTGATTTGAGCTAGGGACTTTGGCATGACCTGTAGCAAATTGAATTAAAATTAAGTTAAAACTTAGCTTATTGGAATAGTAAAAGAAACAAGCTAAAAAAAAGCTAAATTGAGCTCAAACGAGCTGAAACAAGCTCAAGTGAGCTGGTTGGAGCTGAGTTAAGCTTGGGGAGATGGAGAGGAGCAAAAGTCAGTTTGCAAAAGGGTGTATTGAGTCCTCAAAGGGTTGTCCACAGCTTCTCCAAGGTCAAGGGGCTTTGTTTCATCCCAAATTCGAGTCAACAAAGCTGCTAAAGCTTTTTGAAGGCGCTTGGTACGTGCTCGAGTCATGGGACCTTTTGGAAGCTTGATTGAATCTTGATTCACACTTGTGGGAGCCCCAGGTGTGTATACATCATTCCCCCCGTCTTCAAAGTGACTTCTCCTTAAGTCAAGTCACCGGCTAATTTTGAATCAGGGATGCCTACTTGTTTGTTCTTGTACAAATGTGATTAATTGTCGCATCATACCTTGCTGTAAAGACGTCACAGAACTTGCAACCAAATGAAAATCATTATAGAATACTAACTTATTCAAATATTCATAAAATCGTAATATCTTGCGTTTAAAACAATTACAACAAAACAACATCAATATTCCATTCTCATTATCAAATAAACATGTTCCATTGCGACTTAAGAACTTAACGAACAATGGTGCTAGGAGCATAATGTCCTTAGTTCACTTGGGCATCTCAAATGGTATTTGCAAAGCATGGTGACTACAACAAGAATTCGAGCAATAGTTCATAGATTGCAAATGTCCATCATAAACAAACAATGGAAAAGATAGATTGAGTTCATGGTTTTGTTTACTTAAACAATGCAATTTGGGCAACAAATATTCATTAAACTCGACAATATTACATGTACCAAGAATCATTTGTTCATTAACCAAAACATTTATTTCTTCATCGGCAATGCTTTCTTCATTAATCAAATTGGACAAAGATGTCTTAGAGATTCCAGAATCCATACCTTGAGCAAGGAAATAAGAATTAGTTTTACCTTTTCCAATCATCACAAGTAACTGTCCGGGTTTGACCCTAGTCAGAATAGTGGTTTTGGGATTACAAATCTGAATCTAAAAAATATTTTAATATTATTTTTTGTGTCTGTGATATGTGAATTTACATCAGTGAAATTATTGTCATTTAATTTGTCTGTTTCTGTGCTTAATTATGAAAAAGCATTAAATCGCGTAAAGTGTAAAAGTTGAGTGCTAGATGCTAAAGCAGCTATTTGGATTGGCTTTTAAAATAAAGGTCCTTGCATGTCAAAATTGACCATTTATCTTAGTGGTGGAAAAACATGGACATATAGTTGGAAAGTTTAATGTTTATTATTCAAGGGCAAAATGGGAAAGAGTAAAATAATTAGTGATATAATAAAATAAAACATGTTAATGGATGAAATGTTATCCACACTTGCTGAAATTCCAAGAGAAAGAAGAGAAATAAAAGCATTCAGGATTTGGCTAGATTAAAGCTCAATTAAGGTATGTATTTTCGTTCGTTTTTAATAATTTCTACGTTTCTGTGATCGTTGCTTAGTGTTCTTCAAAGCCCATGTCTAGATTTCTATTCTTACTAAGGATTTCATGAAATGCCATTGTTGATATCATGAGTTTTGTAATGTTTTTGAATGAATTATGAAGGCTTGCTAGATGGTTCATAAGTTTGTCTTTGAGTTTTTTATGAAATCGAGCTATTTGGAGTAAATTGTGAAAATGAGTTTTGAAGGACTAAATTGTGAATTAAATATGTTGTATGGGCTTATATAGAAGCCATGAAAATTCAGCTAGCCTTTGTTGTAAAGAAATTTTGCATATTTGTGATTTTATGAAAAATGGACTAAATTGTCAAAGTGTGAAAATGAAAGGGCTAAAATGCAAAGTGCCCTAAATATGTGTATGTGGATTATATTGAATGAAATGAATGATTGAATGGTTGAATTTGTATTGTATTAGATCAATAAAAAAGAAAATCTGACTTAGATCAGGGGAAGTCCAAAATAGTTGAATAGACGACTCGTTTTATCCGAAATCCGTTTAAGGTAAGTCAAATTACAATTACGTGTTATTGAAATAAATTCTGCACATATAAACTGTAATCTGTATTGGATGGCCTTGAGTGCCTAATGAATATCTTTGGAGTAAAGTATGATAATATGTTAATATCTGAAAAGCTCTGTATGTTTCTAAGAAAAGTTGACATCTGTATAAGACATCGTGTAAGACCGTGTTTGGAACACTGGCCTTGATTGAGATTTACGTATAAGACCATGTTTGGGACATCGACATCGTATCTGATTTCGTGTAAGACCCTGTCTGGGACAGAGGCATCGGTATTGAGTTACATGTAAGACCACATCCGGGACATCGGCATTGTACTTGTTTATGAGCATCTATATCGTTTCTCACCCATCTGATGATAGCGTACGAAATCTGAGATTGAGTATATGAAATGTATAACCTATGCAGGTATGTTTGTATCGTACTAAATTTCTGAATATGAAAAACTCTATCTCTGTGAAATATGTATGGAAATGAAGCATGACATATATACAAACAAAGGAGCATGGTTAAGTTTATGAATTATTCTATGAAATGGTTATGAATCTATATGGTTGAATTGTATTTATATGCTTTAGTAGTTAGACCAATTTTATTTGGCTTACTAAGCTCTTTGTAGCTTACTCTGTGTGTTTACTGTCTGTTTTACAGTTATCGTAGCTACTGAAGGCTCGGGGATAGTCGAGGATTGTCACCACACTATCGATCCCATTTTGGTGCTTTTGAAAGTGTAAATAATTAAGTATGGCATGTATAGGCTGGAAGGTCTATGTATATAAGTTTTGATGTGTATGTATTATGCCGTAAGAGTTGGCTAACAAATGAAATGTTGTATATAGTTTTGGTATTTGGTTGATGGTGCCAATTGGTGTATGGTTGTAGTGTTTTATGAGCTAATATGTTTTTGTTATAATGAAGCATGTTATAAGTATGGAATTGGTTGAAAATTTTTGGTACAAATGTTGTTTATTATGGCTTGAAGGGATGACCTTTAAAAGGAGTGGCAATTTGGCTTAAATCAAGCCCGTGGGAGATTGTAAGAGTATGCCCAAAGATTAATCACGAGATGGTTGTAATAATATACTAGATTTATCATGTTTATTGATATAAGGCGTTGCCATTATTATTTCAGTTTCTTTTCTGTGTACATAAATAAACTGTTTTATAATAATGTCCTGAGAATAATATGATTATTCTTAAAAGATCCTTAGTCAAGTATTATTGTTGGCTAGGACAACAATAATGCATTAAGACTAACATGTAGTTGATTGATGATAAAGAGTTGTCATTGATATGGAGTGTCAAAATCAATGCATGAATATGTGTGTTAGAGAACAACATATTGGACTGACCTGCTATGAGTATGTTTCTTGAATTATTATGTAATTGTCACAACATTACTCATAGTGATTAATATGTATATAATCCTCATACTTCAGATCATCATTATCCCAACATCGTGAGTTGTATATTTTGATATAGTCAAACTAACATCGTAACTGGTTGTTCTATAAGGACTGATGTTGGATATACCACAATCTATGTAGAGGGATATGGTTAATCAATATAGGATAAGTCCCTCCTACATAATGGGAGTAATATCTTAGGCCACTTGATTGAGTGAGACTAGAAATGCATGGCCATGCTCAAATAAGTTGATATGAGATGTCATACTTATTTGTGTATCATAGTTCACTTAAGGTATCAAGAAACATGGGATGGACTATGCAAGTGTGACTATTCCATGACTTGTGTCCATTCCAAAGATATAGGACTTAAGGATTAATGCATGAAAGGTTAATAACAAAAGGTTATGTCGAATCATGACTTCTCGTAACTTAGGTAGTAATGATGCACTGCTAGATGCCACTCATTGTTTGTAACATCAGAATCGTTCTAATATTACTGCTAACGTTACAAGAACCTATAGGGTCACACCCTATGGTTGAAATGAACGGAGTAAAACATAGTTGGTATTGTATTCTGATTGTCAGATAAATTACATTAATTATACAATTAATTTAATTGGGCAATCAAATTGTTGAACATACTATACGTACAAGGATGTTGTACACATAATTAGAACATAATTTCATTAGTATATGAATTTGGTTCGTATATAAGTTTCGGTTAAACATTATTATATTTATTTTAATGATGACTATTATGTTTAGATTAATTTTAATGAATTAATATTCATTAAAAAAATATAACAATTAAAAGGGTGTTATATATGGAAAGGGTAAAAACCCTAAAGAGATAATATATAAATAAGCCCGAAACTATGCTAAAGGGTCTAGCAGCCGTCAAGCATAAAAATCACTGAAATAGTTTCTGAGATTTTTCTACCATTGCTTGTCAACTGGGTGGACCACATAGAGGCCGACATCGGAAAGATTGTGGCTTGCTTCGATAGCTGTTCAGGATTCCCATTGCCTAGCCGTCACTGTCTACTCAGATTGAAGTTTCAGTAATTTTGAAACCTTTTATCACCCCGATACGTTCCTTACACATGGATCCATGGTTTGGATCGCCGGAATATCTTTAATTATTTTATTTTTCCGCTGCGTCTTGGAGGCACCGGCGTTCCAACACATGATGCCACACATTAGAGGTCACAAGCGTGTCATGTGGCCATGGGCTAAAGTTAGTAGCTAGCTAAGTATCACACGGATGTAGCACACGGACGTGTTTGTTGGCCGTGGGTGAAAGTTAGTATGCATGCTCTATTTTGGCACGGCTGGTTCACATGGGTGTGTCTAATGCCCGTGTGAGGCACACGGCCTGAACGCACGGGCGTGTGACCTCAACAAAAATTGAAAAATTTTCTATGTTATGAATTTTATGAATGTGTTCGGTTTAGCTCTAACCATTCTTAAATGTATGTTTTAGGTTTCGTAGACCATTTTAAGGGATGATTGCTTATGAAATGATGTTATATAATATTTGTAATTTTCAATTGGTCTGAAATGTTCTGTCTATATGGTAATGCCTCGTAAACCTAATTTGATGTTAGTTACGGGTTAAGGGTGTTACATTCTATTGGTATCAGAGCCATGGTTTAGTCGGTTCTAGGATTACCATAGCATATATGAGTCTAGCTATACTTGCCATATATCTGAATCTGTGATAGTGTGATGACTCCTAACATTGAAATGTGTTTTAATATAGCAAATGGATCCCGATAGAGCTATAGCTGATGATGTAGAAAGCAATGCACCTACTCCCGCATAAGGGACGGTGCAAGCTGATCCTAGAAAGGCTACGAGTAGCCGTGATGGTGAGGCTAAGTAAGCCTTCTATTAGATGATGAATGAATGGTTCACCCAATACATTAGAACCAATCTGACTGAACAACAACCTCCACCCCCGATTAATCCTTCTCAAACTCCTGATATGCCACGAGTGAATCTGGTACAGTTGAGTAGACCACCAGTTCATAAGATTAGAAAGTATGGAGCTGAAGAGTTCTGAGCTACAACGAATGATGATGCTGAAAGAGCCAAATTCTGGTTAGAGAATACGATAAGAGTGTTTGATGAAATGTCTCTGAATCCTGAGAAATGTGTGAAATGTGCCGTTTCACTTTTGAGAGATACAACGTACCATTGGTGGAAAACCTTAATATCTTTGGTTCCAAAAGAACGAGTTACTTGGGATTTCTTCCAAACTGAATATTAGAAGAAATATATCAGTTACAGATTCATTGATCAGAAAAGTAAAGAGTTTCTCGAGCTTAAACAGGGTCGTATGTCTGTTACTGAATACGAACGTGAATTTGTGAAATTGAGCCAATATGCCAATGAATGTGTATCAAATGAAGCAATAATGTAAAAAAGGTTTGAATATGTACTAAACGAAAATATTCGTCTGTTAGTTGGGATTTTGGAGATTAAAGAAATGGTAGTGCTTGTTGAACGAGCATGTAAAGCTGAAGAATTAAGTAAAGAGAAAAGAAAAGTTGATTCTCAAGCTAGAGATGCTAGAAAGAGATCTTCGAGTAGATCATTTCAGTCTATGTCAAAGAAATTTTGAGATGATCAAAGCCGTCCAAATGCTAATGTAGGACATTCAAATTGAGATCGAGCTAGATCGCATTCAAACTTCAAAGTCCGTGCTACTTCTGTTGCAAGTGTTGGGAATGTCCGATCTGAGAGACTTGAATGTAAACACTGTGGTAAAAGACATCCGAGAAATTGTAGATCGAATGACCAAGCCTATTTTTGATGTGGATCTTTAGATCAGTTTGTAAGAGATTGTTTTGAACCTGCTAAACAAGAGAATGTACAGAATCCGAGACTGAGCAACACCTCAGCTAGAGGTAAACCTTCCAGAAATTCGAGAAATGCAAGTGGTGGTTAAAGAGCTACTAGGGATACTGTTGTTAGATCTGAGGCCAGAGCACCTGCCAGAGCCTATGCTATCTGAGCTGGTGAGAAAGCCTTATCTCCGGACATGATTACTGATACTTTTACTCTTTATGATACTTCTGTGATTGCATTGATAGACCCTAGATCAACGTATTCTTATATCTGTAGGAATTTAGTGCACAGTAAGACTTTTCCTGTAGAGTAAACTGAATTCGTAATTAGATTATCGAACCCCTTAGGCAAAAGTGTCATGGTTGATAAAGTATGGAAGAATTTCCTGTTAATGATTCAAGATGTTTGTTTTCCTGCTGATCTGATGCTTTTTCCTTTTGATGAATTTGATATAATTCTGGGAATGGATTGGTTAACTCTGCATGATGCTATTGTGAATTGTAAATGAAAAGTCATTGATCTAAGGTGTATGAATGTTGAGATAATTCGAATTGAGTCTAGTGATCTGAATGGACTACCAGCTGTGATATCTAAAATGAAAGCATAGAAATATGTGAAGAAAGGCTGTAAAGCCTACTTAGCTTATGTGTTAGATTCAAAAGTGAATGATAAGAAATTTGAATCAGTGCTTGTTGTCTGTGAATTCTCTGATGTGTTTCCTGAAGAACTACCTGGTTTTCCTCTGATTCGAGAAGTCAAGTTTGGTAGTGAATTAGCACCTGGTACTACTCCGATTTCATTAGCTCTGTATAGAATGGCTCCAACCGAGTTAAAAGAATTAAAATCTCAGTTGCAAGAATTGATCGATTGAGGGTTTGCTAGACCGAGTTTTTCACCATGGGGTGCTCCTGTTCTGTTTGTGAAAAAGAAAGATGGCACAATGAGAATGTGTATTGATTACCGACAGCTTAACAAAGTGACTATAAAGAACAAATATTCTCTGCCTCGAATTGATGACTTATTCGATCAGTTGAAAGGTGCTACAATATTTTCAAAGATAGATCTGAGATCGGGTTGCTATCAGTTGTGGGTAAAGGACTGTGACATTCCAGAAATTGCTTTCAAAATAAGGTACAGGCATTATGAATTTTTAGTTACGCCTTTTGGTTTAACAAATGCACCTGCTGTATTTATGGATTTAATGAATAGAATTTTTGGACCGTATCTTGATCAATCTTTTATTGTATTCATTGATGATATTTTGATTTATTCACGTGATGAATCTGAGCATGCTGAACATCTGAAAAAAGTGCTACAGACTCTGCAAGATAAATAGTTGTATGCAAAGTTTAGTAAATGTGAATTCTGGTTGCAAGAAGTTGGTTTTCTGGGTCATATTGTATCAGCTTCAGGTATCCGAGTTGATCTGAGCAAGATTTCAGCTATTCTGGATTGGAAGCCTCTGAGGAATGCATTTGAAGTCCGTAGTGTTTTCGGACTTGCTGGTTATTACAGACGATTTGTAAAAGATTTCTCTATGATAGCAACTCCGCTAACAAAATTGCTTCAAAAAGATGTGAAATTTGAATGGTCTTAGAAATGTCAGAAAAGTTTTGATCGGTTGAAAGCTGTGTTAACTGAAGCTCCGGTACTGGTACAACCTGAGTCAGGTAAAGAATTCGTTGTTTACAACGATGATTCGTTGAATGGACTCGGTTGTGTTTTAATACAAGAAGGAAAAGTTGTTGCTTATGCTTCGAGACAATTAAAGCCGCGTGAGAAGAACTATCTGACACACGACCTTGAGTTAGCTGCCATTGTATTTGCTTTGAAGATCTGGCGTCACTATCTATTTGGTGAGAAATGTCACATGTTTTCTGATCATAAAAGTCTGAAGTATTTAATGAGGCAAAAAGATTTAAATTTGCGACAGAGAAGATGATTAGAACTGTTAAAAGACTACGAACTATTGATTAATTATCATCCGAGAAAAGCAAATGTGGTTGCTGATGGTTTGAGTCAAAAATTGTTCGTTGCAATGAATGCTCATTTAAATCTATCTGATGATGGTTCAGTTTTAGCTGAATTAAAAGCAAGACATTTATTTTTACAATAGATTATCGAAGCTCAGAAGGTTGATAATGAGATTATGGCTAAACAAACTCAGTGTAATTCTGATTCTGATTCTGGATTTCGAATAGATGATGATGATTGTCTGAGGTTCAAAAATAGATTTTGTGTTCCAAGAAATCTGGATTTGATTAAAATAATTTTGAGTGAAGCTCACAGTAGTAGATTTTTTGTACATTCGGGAAGTACAGAAATGTATAACGATTTGAAACAACTATATTGGTGGCCGGGAATGAAAAGAGATATTTCTGACTTTCTTGTTTTGAGGTGTTTAATCTGCCAGCAAGTTAAAGCTGAACATCAGGTGCCATCTAGGTTATTACAACCGATTATGATTCTAGAATGGAAATGGGATCGAGTGACCATGGATTTTTTTTCAGGTTTGCCTCTGTCTCCGAAAAAGAAAGACACAATTTGGGTTGTAGTTGATCGTTTGATGAAATCAACTCATTTTATTCCGATTCGGTTTGATTATTCGCTTGATAAGCTAGCTGAGTTGTATATTTCTGATATTGTCAGATTGCATGGTGTGCCATTATCAATAGTGTCTGATAGAGACCCAAGATTTACATCGCGATTCTGGAAGAAATTGCAAGATGCTTTGGGTACTAAATTGCATTTTAGCACCACTTTTCATCTGCAAACAGATGGTCAATCAGAACGGATCATTCAGATACTCAAGGATATGTTGAGATGTAGCATTCTCGAGTTTGAAGATGTGTGGGAACAATATCTACCTTCGATTGAATTTGCTTATAATAATAGCTTTCAATCGAGCATCAAAATGGCACCGTACGAAGCCTTATACGGTAGAAAGTGTAGAACTCCGTTATACTGGTCTGAGCTCAGTGAGAATAAAATTTACGGTATTGATTTGATAAAAGACACTAAACAGAAGGTCAAAGTAATCTAAGATAGTCTGAAAGTTGCCTTTGATCGTTAGAAATCTTATGTGGAATTAAAAGGAAAAGATATCGAATTTGAGATTGGTGATAAAGTGTTTCTAAAAGTGTCTCCTTAGAAAAAACTGTTTCGATTTGGTAAAAAGGGGAAGTTGAGTTTGAGGTTCATTAGACCGTATGAAATCATCGAGCGAGTTGGATCGGTTTCTTATAGATTGAGGCTACCATTTGAGCTAGAAAAGATGCATAATGTATTTCAGGTATCGATGCTTTGACGGTACAGTTCTGATCCGTCCCATGTGATATCCCCTTCTGAAATTGAGATTCAATCTGATATGACTTACGAAGAAAAGTCGATTCGTATTTTAGCTCGCGAGATTAAAGAGTTACAAAACAAGAAAATTTCGTTATTTAAAGTGATGTGGCATCGACACGGAGTAGAAGAGGCTACGTGGGAGCCTGAGGATGCAATGAGACAACAATATCTGAATCTGTTTAGCAGTAAGATTTTTGGGGACGAAAATCCCTAAGGGGGGAGAATTGCAACAGTCCAGTTTTGACCCTAGTTGGAATAGTGGTTTTGGGACCACAAATTCGAGTCCGAAAAATATTTTAATATTGTTTTTTGTGTCTGTGACATGTGAATTTACATCTGTGAAATTTCTACGATTTAATTTGCCTGTTTCTATGCTTAATTATGAAAAAGGATTAAATAGCGTAAAGTGTAAAAGTTGAGTGCTAGATGTTAAAGCACCTATTTGGCTTGGCTTTTAAAATAAAGGTCCTTGCATGTCAAATTGACCATTTATCTTAGTGGTGGACAAACATGGATATATAGTTCGTAAGTTTAATGTTTATTATTCAAGGGCAAAATGGGAAAGAGAAAAATAATTACTGATATAATAAAATAAAACATGTTAATGGATGAAATTTTCATCCACACTTGCTGAAATTCAAAGAAAAAGAAAAGAAATAAAAGCATTTAGGGTTCGGCTAAATTAAAGCTCAATTAAGGTATGGATTTTTGTTCGTTTTTGATAATTTCTACGTTTCTGTGATCATTGCTTAGTGTTCTTCAAAGCCCATGTCTGAATTTCTGTTTCTGCTAAAGATTTCATGAAATTCCATTGTTGATATCATTAGTTTTGTAATGTTTTTGAATGAATTATGAAGGCTTGGTAGATGGTTCATAATTTTGTCTTTGAGTTTTTGATAAAATCAAGCTATTTGGACCAAATTGTGAAAATGAGTTTTTGAAGGACTAAATTGTGAATTAAATATGTTGTATGGGCTTTTATAGAAGCCAAGAAAATTCAGCTAGCCCTTGTTGTAAAGAAATTTTGCATATTTGTGATTTTATGAAAAATGGACTAAATTATCAAAGTGTGAAAATGTAAGGGCTAAAATGCAAAGTGCCCTAAATATGTGTATATGGATTATATTGAATGAAATGAATGATTGGATGGTTAAATTTGTATTGTATTAGATCAAGAAAAAGAAAATCGGACTTAGATCGGGGGAAGTCCAAAATAGTTGAATAGACGACTCGTTTTACCCAATATCCGTCCGAGGTAAATCAAATTACAATTACGTGTTAATTGAAAAAAATTCTGCACATATAAACTGTAATCTGTATTGGATGGCCTTGAGTGCCTAATGAATATCTTTGGAGTAAAGTATGATAATATGTTAATATCTAAAAAGCTTTGTATGTTTCTAAGAAAAGTTGACATATGTCTGAGACATCGTGTAAGACCGTGTCTGGGACACAGGCCTCGATTGAGATTTACGTATAAGACCATGTCTGGGACATCAGCATCGTATCTGATTTCGTGTAAGACCTTGTCTGGGACAGAGGCATCGATATTGAGTTACATGTAAGACCACGTCTGGGACATTGGCATTGTACTTGTTTATGAGCATCTATATCATTTCTGACCCATCTGATGATAGCGTATGAAATCTGAGATTGAGTATATGAAATGTATAACCTATGCAGGTACGTTTGTATCATACTAAATTTTTGAATATGAAAAACCTTGTCTCTATGAAATATGTATGGAAATGAAGCATGACATATATGCAAACAAAGGAGCATGGTTAAGTTTATGAATTATTCTATTAAATGGTTATGAATCTATATGGTTGAATTGTATTTATATGCTTTAGTAGTTAGACCAATTTTATTTGCCTTACTAAGTTCTTTGTAGCTTAGTCTGTGTGTTTACTGTCTATTTTACAGTTATCGTAGCTACTAAAGGCTCACTGATAGTCGAGGATTGTCACCACACTATCGATCCCATTTTGGTACTTTTGAAAGTGTAAATATTTTAAAGTATGGCATGTATAGGCTGGAAGGTCTATGTATATAAGTTTTGATGTGTATATATTATGCCATAAGAGTTGGCTAACAAATGAAATGTTGTATATAGTTTTGGTATTTGGTTGACGGTGCCAATTGGTGTATGGTTGTAGTGTTTTATGAGATAATATGTTTTTGTTATAATGAAGCATGTTATAAGTATGGATTTGGTTGAAAATTTTAGGTACAAATGTTGTTTATTATGGCTTGTAGGGATGACCTTTAAAAGGGGTGGCAATTTGCCTTAAATCAAGCCTGCATGGTGCCACACGGTCAGGGGACACGGCCGTGTCATGTGGCCGAGGGCTAAAGTCAGTAGCTAGCTAAGTATCACACGGCTACAGCACACAGGCGTGTTTGTTGGCTGTGGGTGAAAGTCAGTATGCATGCTCAATTTTGGCATGGGTGGTTCACATGGGTGTGTTTGATGCCCGTGTGAGGCACATGGCCTGGACTCACGAGCGTGTGACTTCAACAGAATTGAAAAATTTTCTATGTTCTGAATTTTATGAATGTGTTCGATTTAGCTCTAACCATTCTTAAACGTATGTTTTAGGTTTCGTAGACCATCTTAAGACATGATTGCTTAAGAAATGATGTTAATTAATATCTGTAATTCTGAATTGGTCTGAAATGTTTTGTTTGTCTGGTAATGCCTCATAACCTTCTCTCTTCGAGAATGTATTGTAATTGAAACATAGGATTTGAGTCAACCTGAAAAGAAGTAGAAACAAGAAAACTTCGGTTAATCAAAACTCTTTTCTTCCCCTCACTCATATTTCTTTGAATTTCCTTTTCTCTCGCTTTGATCTTATTTTTATCACAACTATTTTCCTTTTCTCTCTCATTTCTTCTTTTTCATTTTCACTTTCTTTTTCCACTCCCATACGCTCCAAAGATTGTTTCAATGTTGATTTTAAAAATATTTAAATTCCTCACCACAAACCTCACTAGTCCTCTCGAAAAAGAAGTAATAATTGTGCACTCCACTCCTGTTTTCACTCGTTTAGGCTTTTTTTTCAATATTCGAATGCTCTCACACTCCTAGCCTTTTACCACTCGTACCTCTCTCGTAACCGCGTATTTTTTTCATTGACTTGTCTTGGTGCTTTAGGGTCGGCTTCAAATTGGTTACAAGGGATAAGATTTATTGGTGTATGGGTAGGCTAAAAAATAAAATTTTTGGTGTAATGTGGCTTTTTGGAATGGGGGGTTAAAAGTTGATGAAATGGACACTTTGACGATCGAAACAATTTGTATAACGGTAAAGAAGAGAACTTGAAAACTTCACTTTTTTTTAATTTCGTATATTATTTTTTTACTTCAAAATAACATTATTACAATGGAGAATCGAAATACAACTTAATAGATTTTTTTTATTTTAATTTGATTTTTTTCACAAAGAACCTATCTCAATCTTGATACGAATGTCAGTACTTCTCATTTTACAAGCTCTGATACCAAATTATGTGATCCGACTCTGGTGATGGAGTCGAATTCACGATGTGCCCGATAGTAGATGAGAATAGTCATTCATGATTTGGTCTTGGTAGTAGCTGTTTAGTGGATAGGCTTGGTTAAAGCGAATGTGGTTTAAAAGAAGTAAAATGCAGGTGATAGGTTCGGATAAAGAAACAAAGATGAATGTTGAATAGGTGGTTCGGTTTTGGAGATAATAAGGAAGAAATAACGAATTGGATTAGTGAACTTAACGTCAGGAGTGATTCAACACTAAAAAGTGTCACCCCGGTTCATATATTGTTAATGTGGAAATATGGATAGTAGGATAGGTGAACGCCACACCAAAGATGATGATAAGTTCAAACATGATCTGTAGACGCCACTAGCACAACTAGATAAGTCTTCAAAACTTGTACAAGATATGAGATGAAGCAACCTCACAGAAACAGAGTTTCATTAAAAATTTGGCAAAAAAGTCCTTTTACAAAGAAATAAGTAAACTATTTATAGTCTAGCTTGTGATAGCCGAATGGACAAAATTAACTAGCTTAAGGGCTAAGTATTTCGGCTAAGAATGCACTAGAATAATCTAGAACAAAAAAGTTAACTAGCCAGGTCTTGATTCGGCTGAATGGAACTTCTTTGGACAGCTTCATGCTTAAGCAAATGTATCTTGGATGAAGGTGAATGAATGGCAGCTCACTAGGTTGTCTAGATTCGGCCTTGGAATGGAAAGAAAATTAAAAAAGTGTCTCTTGGCCGAATAGACACCGAAGGAAGTCATTTGGGTAGCAAACAATTCATGTATCAAGAACTAGATGCATTCTCCCATTCGTTGTAGCTTGCTCTCCATGCATCTTCTCTTAGGCTTCATTCATGAATTGAATTAGAAATTAATTATACAGCTACCCTTTGGCCGAATAAGCATTAGGAACACTAATGGTTCATCCACATACATTCAGTCATACATGGAACTAAAAGGAGACTTGCATCTAGCCGTTCATGAACAATTATTAAATGCTCTTCATTCATGTATGCGTACCATCAAAAGGGCATGTATCTCTATAATGCAATGCATGTAATTAACCTTCCATGTATTTGAACATAATTCCCTCCAAGCATTGAACTGAACTATGCATGAATCTTCTAATGCATTGAACTAGCCCGTACATGCAACTAGCCTTAAATGCACATCCACATTCAGCTAACCTACAAAGAAATAAACACATAATTATTTAAAATATATATATTCATTTTAAACATAATTAAACAGCAATTAGATAACTTAAATGACACTAACTAAATTGGACACATTTAATTGAAACTAACTAGCATATTAAAATCGGCTAGCTCAAATATACAAAAAAAATTAATAAACTGATTTGAGCTAGGGAGTTTGGCATGAGCTGTGTCAAATTGAATTAAAATTAAGTTAAAACTTAGTTTATTGGAATAGTAAAAGGAACGAGCTAAAAAGAAGCTAAATTGAGCTCAAACGAGCTAAAACAAGCTCAAGTGAGCTGGTTGGAGCTGGGTTAAGCTTGGGGAGCTGGAGAGGAGCTGAAGTCGGTTTGCAAAAGGGTGCATTGAGTATTCAAAGGGTTGTGGACAGCTTCTCCAATGTCAAAAGGCTTTGTTTCATCCTAAATTCGAGTCAACAAAACTGCTAAAGCTTTTTGAAGTTGCTTGGTACGTGCTCGAGTCATGGGACCTTTTGGAAGCTCGATTGAATCTTGATTCACACTTGTGGGAGCCCCGGGCTTGCATACATCATTCCCCCTTCAAAGTGACTTGTCGTCAAGTCGAGTCGCCAGTTAATTTTGAAACAGTAATGCCTACTTGTTTGTTCTCGTACAAATGTGATTAATTTTCGAATCATACCTTGCTGCAAAGACGTCACAGAACTTGCGACCAAATGAAAATCTTTATAGAATACTAACTTATTCAAACAATCATAAAATCGTAATATCTTTCATTTAAAACAATTACAACAAGACAGCATCAATATTCCATTCTCACTATCAAATAAGCATGTTCCATTACGACTTAAGAACTTAACGAACAATGGTGCTAGGAGCATAATGTCCTTAGTTCGCTTTGGCATTTCAAATGGTATTTGCAAAGCATGGTGACTACAACAGGAATTCGTGCAATAGTTCATAGATTGCAAATGTCCATCATAAACAAACAGTGGAAAAGATAGATTGAGTTCATGGTTTTATTTACTGAAACAATGCAATTTGGACAGCAAATGTGCATCAAACTCAACAATATCACATGTACCAAGAATCATTTGTTCATTAACTAAAACATCTATTTCTTCATCGGCAATGCTTTCTTCATCAATCAAATTGGAAAAAGATGTCTTAGAGATTCCAGAATCCATACCTTGAGCAAGGAAACAAGAATTAGTTTTACCTATTGCAATCATCACAAACCATCTCTCTTCGGGAATGTATTCTAATCGAAACGTAGGATTTGAGTCAACCTGAAAAGAAGTAGAAACAAGAAAACTTCGATTAATCAAAATTCTTTTCTTCCCCTCACTCATTTTTCTTTGAATTTCCTTTTCTCTCGCTTTGATCTTATTTTGATCACAACTCTCTTGCTTTCCTCTCTCATTTTCTTCTTTTTCATTTTCACTTTCTTTTTCCACTCTCATACGCTCCAAATATTGTTTAAATCATTTTTGATCCTCCAAAACTTATTTTGGTGTCAAGGGTGCCAAAGTAAAGTTTTGGCTGTGAAACTTGAAAGAATATTGATTTGCAAACCCGTCGTGCTTTACTCGTCGGTCAAAATGCCATGGCCTCCCAAGCAATATATAGCTCTCATGCATGGGCACCACATCACGAAGAACTTCGTCTTGATATTTTCTAATTGAAAATGGAACAAGGACTTGCTTGGTTACCTTTAACTCAACTCCGTCATTGAGCCATTGCAGCTTGTAAGGGCTCAGATGCACACTTGTCGGCAAATTAAGCTTTTCGACTAGGAGGGTGCTCGAAACATTTGTACAACTTCCTCTATCAATCACTAAACTACATACCTTTTCACGGATGAGACAACGGGTATAGAAAAGGTTCTCTCATTGCGGATCAATTTCGGCACCTTGCGCACTTAAGCTTTTCTTAACAACAAGCATCTCGCCTTCGACCGCATATTCCAACTCTTCCTCGGCATCAAAAGGGTTTTCGGCATCATTTTCAATTATTTCTTCTTCGTCCTCCTCCAATTCGATATCTCCATTGGGTCGAATCACCATTGCACTTTGATTCAGACATTGGCTCGCAATGTGACCTCTACCGAGACACTTAAATCATTTGATGTCTTTCGATCGGTTTTAAAAACCTTCAGCAGCCTTGCCTTTTCTATTTTCAACCATGGGCTTAGTGTTCTTTGTCAACACCATGGGTTCCTTGGTTTGGCTTGCCGAAACAGCTTTTCTTGTGCCTTGGTTCCTCTTTGACACATTGGTAGTCGAATATCCTTGAGTAGCACTTTTCTTCTTGAGCTACTTTTCAATCTTGATGGCCATGTGGACCATGTCTACTTGTAACACCCCAAACCCGAGACCGTCGCCGGAGTCGAACACGAGGTGTTAACAGACTTCAAACCACTTATTAGAAATTTCCCAGACAAGCTGCCAATCTGCGTACGAGTTGCATTAAAAATCATATCTTGAGTTATGAAACTCGAAATCCAGTTCTGTAAATTTTCCCCGGAACTAGACTCATATATCTATATGGTAGAATTTTTGTAGAATTTTTGGCCGGGCCAATTGGTACAGTCTATTGGTTAAAGTCGTCCCTATTCCTGGGTTCGACTACTCTGACCCTTGTCCATTACGACTTAGATATCTCCGTTTACAGAGCTCCAATACATATGCCGTTGGTTTCTAATGAAACTATACTCAAAATGGAATCTATACATATAAAGCATGACTTCTAATTGTCTCTGATTAATTTAGGGTAAATTTCTAAAGTCGGGACAGGGGATCCAGAAATCGCTCTGGCCCTGTTACACAACAGTTTAATTATCTCCTAACATACAGCTCATATGGTCGTTTTGTTTCTTCTATATGAAAAGACTCATCGAGCTTCGATTACATAATTTATTCATTAATTAATTCCATTCCTACTATTTTTAGTGATTTTTCAATCTCACGTCACTGCTGCTGCCAGCATCTATTACTAAAGCAACTATGCCTATCTCGTGATTTCTCCTTGATCTAACTAGTAATTCATCATACATATCACAAATTATGATCATGACTAGCCATGCCAAAGGCTAATCATTGTCAAACATCTCCCTACTACACTATTTCCATATCATGAATTTTAAAACCAAAAATAATCAACCATGACATATGGCATAAAAATCGAATTTCCAAGACTTGCGACCTAACATTATAGAACCAAATCTAACCGAACATTTATGCCATTTTCGCATGGCTAAAAGTTTACATACCAAATTTCAACAAAACATATTAGCCTATACATGCCGAAATGTTCTCCTAGACCGACTAAAAAGAAGATACCAAAAGTTGGTAGCCGGTGTGATGACTTCGATGACAGTCCCGAGCACGCAAAAAGACGAGTCCAAGAAACCTAAAGTAGGAGACAAGCAAACACCGAGTGAGTATATAACTCAGTAAGTCATAAGCATTACATTGCCGTTCAGTAATAATATATCATAAGAGAAAATAAATAATGCGGGATTAAAATCCTCCATCCATACCCAAACTGTGCTATAATTCCTTAGGCATTTCGGTTCGATCTCATACCAAGCCCTACTTTGACATTTCATACATTACACCATATGACATTGGATGCATTTATCTTCAAGTATAATCACCACATAGGTTCAAGACTTACCAAGCTCAATCCCAAATATAAATAAAATGTCTATTCCTCATGAGCTCAAGGTGTTTACTCGTACCGCTGTCCATGATTGACTCGATAAGGCCGCACACTTAGAGCATGTATATTTATTAGAGAATGTATAATAAGCCCGCACACTTAGTGCTTAATAGTCGAACTCGCACACTTAGTGCTATATAATCAAACTCGTACACTTAGTGCTATACAATTTGAACCCGCACACTTAGTGCCAATCTCATGATCATAAATGTTTACACCCGCACACTTAGTGCCGAAACCAACAACTCAATACATCTCACCTCTTTTCTTTTTCATTCAATACTTTCATCACCCCATGCATACATGTATATATATATTTATCATTCAATTCAGCATCATTACATAGACGTTATGACCATTTAAATTAATACAAAATATATGCTTAATGACTTACCTTGTGTTGGGTAAGACGGTTCCAACTCGGCTACTCGATGATCTTTTCTTTGCCTTTGCTTGATTCTCCTCCTTTAACTCCTTGAGCTTAATCAATAAATCAACTAGTTTAACCACCTTGGTAAATATTTATAATCCAATTACACATGCATATGTTTGTTAGTATATTCGGCAACCATCCTCACTAATTACCCATTTAGTCGATTATACACATAATCAAAGGTAACCTCACGAATGGGCATACTTATGTATATATATACACACTTCTGAATGGGCATCACAATTAGATTTAACACTACCTTCATACTCAATTAGATGGCCGAATGTATGTACAATGTCAACTATAACATCATTTAAACATCTAATTTCATCTCATGAACACTTGATCGAATTTTCCTAATCTAGCATATTTTCACATCTATTTGTAACATCATGTAAATCCACATACAACTACATTTCTTAAGTTCCACATCTTAATGCCCATTATAGCCATTCTCATAGTCTAAATCTAAAAATTGGCACATCCACCTTTCAACCATGTTAGCCGAATACTCATTCTCTTCTTAGTCCTAAATTCGGCACCTCCAACAAAGTGACTTAACAACTTCAACTTTCATGCTAACATAACAAGCAATTTAACACATACATATAACTAACATGTTAATAGCATCAAGGTATCAACTAAAATTTTTAAGCTTCTTAGCAAAGCCTAACTCTCCGACAACCCCAAATCCAACCATGGGGTAGATAGAATTTAGACTCATCACCTAAAGGTTGTGTAAACTTCCAAAAATATCATTGAACATACCTTGATCTAAAGGACCACCTTGGCCGAATCTTGCTTCCTCTTCTTCCTCTAGTTACGACAATTGCAAAAGAAAGAAAACATGAACACTCCTTCTTCCCTCCTTATTAAGCATTCAAACTCCCTCATTTTCATGCCACAACATCAAACACTCCTCCTAGATACAAGCAATGGCCGAACTTCTTCAAAATTTTTCTCCCTTTCTTTTTCTTGGTTTTTCGGCTAGGAGATGGCAAGTATGAACACCCCCTTTTTTTGTTCACTTTCCTATTATTATTCCCATCATTTGTTAACTAAAAAACATATTAAATTAGAATGAGTGGAGCATCATCACTCATTGGCCGGCCACCATGTATTTTATGGGTAATTTGACTTACAAAGCCATGCTTCCTCTCCCTATTATTAATTACTCCTTATAATTCATCTATCATCTTTTCTAACTTCGTCAACTAGGTCCTTTTCGAATTAATTCACATTCCTAAAGCTAATATTAAGCATTTAATTTCTCATATATTCACTGTCACACAAAAATTTATGTAATTAAAACACAAAAATAAATTTTTGGCTCGGTAATGTGGTCTCGAAACCACATTCCGACCAGGGTCTAATTAGGGTTGTCACACTACTATCTCCACATAATGTTGCAACTCCACTATCTTAGTGATCTCGCAATTAAGCTCGGACAGAAATCTAGCCAAGGTTGCCTCTCGATCTTCTTCCACGTCCGCACGAATCATGGCAACTTCCATCTCCTTGTAGTAATCCTCGACACTCCTTGTACCTTGGGTAAGGTTTTGGAGTTTTTGGTAAAGTTCTCGATGGTAGTGTGTTGGAATAAACCTCCGGCGCATGACAGCCTTCATTTCAACCCAGGTTTTAATGGGTGGCTCGCCATTTTGCCTCCGGCTTGAGGTAAGTTGGTCCCACCATGTCATAGCGTAGTCGGTGAATTCTATGGCAGCCAATTTAACTTTCTTAGCCTCCGAATAGTTATGACATTCAAAATTGAGTTTGATCTTTTTCTCCCACTCTAAATATGCTTCGGGGTCCTGACGGCCTTGGAATGGGGGAATTGATAACTTACTGCTTTTCAAGTCATCATAGAACATTTCTGACTCTCGTGGGCCACGACGATGTTGGCCTCTTTGCCAGTCACTAATATTTGAACCAGCTTCACTTGGTTCAGAAACCTCATCATCTCAAACTTGCCTTCGGACACGGTCTCTAGGTGGACTTATTAGGGTCCTTGCCCGTCGTCCTCTTCCTTCCACTTGGTCGAGTCGTTCTTGTATCGGTTCAAACTTCCGATCAAACCACCGCTCAACTTCACGAAGTAGGGCTTGAAGTTCAAATCTGGCACATTCCAAGCAGGTTGTCTTTCCTCCACATTTTGTTCCATGTTGATTTGAAAAATATTTAAATTCCTCACCACAAACCTCACTAGTCCACTCGGAAAAGAAGTAATAGTTGTGCACTCTACTCCTGTTTTCACTCGTTTAGGCTTTTCTTTTTAACACTTGTAGGCTCTCACACTCTCTACCCTTTTACCATTCGTACTTCTCTCATAACCTCGTATTTTGTTTCGTTGACTCGTCTTGGTGCTTTTGGGTCAGTTTCAAATTGGTTACAAGGGATAAGATGTATTGGTGTCTGGGTAAGTTAAAAGATAAATTTTTGGTGTAGTGTGGCATTTTGGAATGGAGGGTTAAAAGTTCATGAAATGGACACTTTGATGATCGGAACAATTTGTATAATGGCAGAGAAGAGAACTTGAAAAATTCACGTTTTTTTTTTATTTTTGTATATTTTTTCTTTTTTTTTACTTCAAAATAACACTATTACAATGGGGAATCAAAATACAACTTGACAGAATTTTTTTATATTTTAATTTAATTTTTTTCACAACGTACCTATGTCGATCTTGATACGAACGTCGACACTTCTTGCTTTACAAGCTCTGATACCAAATGATATGATCTGGCTCGGGTGATGGAGTTGAATTCACGATGTGCCCGATCGTAGACGAGAAGAGTTATTCGCGATTTTGTCTCGGTAGTAGAAGTTTGGCGGATAGGCTTAGTTGAAGCGAATGGGGTTTAAAAGAAGTAAAATGGAGGTGATAGGTTCGGATAAAGAAACAAAGATGTATGTTGAATAGGTGGTTCGATTTTGGAGATAATAAGGAAGAAATAACGAAAGGTGGAAATGGATTAGTGAACTTAACGTCATGAGCAATTCAACACTAAAAAGTGTCATCCCGATTCCTATATTGTTAATGTGGAAATATGGATAGTAGGATAGTTGAACGCCACACCAAAGATAGTGATAAGTTCAAACAAGATTGGTAGATGCCACTACCACAACGAGATAAGTCTTCAAAACTTATACGAGATATGAGAGGAAGCAACTTCATAGAAATAGAGTTTCATTAAAAATTTGGCAAAAAAGTACGTTTACAAAGAAATAAGTAAACTAATTATAGTCTAGCTTGTGATAGCCGAATGGACAAAATTAACTAGCTTAAGGGCTAAGTATTTCGGCTACGAATGCATTAGAATAATCTAGAACAAAGAAATTAACTAGCTAGGTCTTGATTCGGCTGAATGGGACTTTTTTGGACAACTTCATACTTAAGCAAATGTATCTTGGATGAAGGTGAATGAATGGCAGCTCACTAGCTTGTCTAGATTCGGCCTTGGAATGGAAAAAACATTAAAGAAGTGTCTCTTGGCCGAATAGACACCTAGGGAAGTCATTTGGGCAGCAAACAGTTCATGTATCAAGAACTAAATGCATTCTCCCATTCGTTGTAGTTTACTCTCCATGCATCTTCTCTTAGGCTTCATTCATGAATTGAATTTAGAAATTAATTATGCAGCTACCCTTTGGTTGAATAAGCATTAGGAACACCAATGGTTCATCCACATACATTCAGTCATACATGGAACTAAAAGTAGACTTGAATCTGGCCGTTCATGAACAATTATTAAATGCTCTCCATTCATGCATGTGTACCGTCCAAAGGGCTTGTATATTCATAAAGAAATGCATGTAATTAACCTTCCATGTACTTGAACATAATTCCCTCCAAGCATTGAACCGAACTGTGCATGAATCTTCTAATGCATTGAACTAGCCCATACATGCAACTAGCCTTAAATGCACATCCACATTCAGCTAACCTACAAAATAAATAAACACATAATTATTTTAAATATATATATTAATTTTAAACATAATTAAATAGAAATTAGATAAATTAAATGGTATTAACTAAATTGGAAACATTTAATTGAAACTCACTAGCATTTTAAATTCGGCTAGCTCAAATAGACAAAAACAATTAATGAACTAATTTGAGCTAGGGAGTTCAGCATGAGCTGTAGCAAATTGAATTAAAATTAAGTTAAAACTTAGTTTATTGGAATAGTAAAAGAAATGAGCTGAAAAGAAGCTAAATTGAGCTCAAACGAGCTGAAACAAGCTCAAGTGAGCTGGTTGGAGCTGAGTTCAGCTTGGGGAGCTGAAGAGGATTGCAAAAGGGTGCATTGAGTAGTCAAAGGGTTGTCCATAGCTCCAATGTCAAGAGGCTTTGTTTCATCCCAAATTTGAGTCAACAAAGCTGCTAAAGCTTCTTGAAGTCACTTGGTACGTGCTCTAGCCATGGGACCATTTGGAAGCTCGATTGAATCTTGATTCACACTTGTGGGAGCCCCGGGCTTGGATACATCATTCCCCCCATCTTCAAAGTGACTTGTCGTCAAGTCGAGTCGCTAGTTAATTTTGAAACAGGGGTGCCTACTTGTTCATTCTTGTACAAATGTGATTAATTGTCGAATCATACCTTACTACACAGAACTTGCAACCAAATGAAAATCATTATAGAAAACTAACTTATTCAAACAATCATAAAATCGTAATATATTGCATTTAAAGCAATTACAACAAGACAGCATCAATATCCCATTCTCACTATCAAATAAACATGTTCCATTGCGACTTAAGAACTTAAAAACAATGGTGCTAGGAACATAATGTCCTTAGTTCGCTTGGGCATCTCAAATGGTATTTGCAAAGCATGGTGACTACAACAGGAATTCGTGCAGCAGTTCATAGATTGTAAATGTCCATCATAAACAAACAATGGAAAAGATAGATTGAGTTCATGGTTTTGTTTACTTAAACAATGCAATTTGGAAAGCAAATATTCATCAAACTCAACAATATCACATGTACCAAGAATCATTTGTTCATTAAGAAAAACATTTATTTCTTCACCGGCAATGCTTTCTTCATCAATCAAATTGGACAAAGATGTCTTAGAGATTCCAGAATCCATACCTTGAGCAGGGAAACAAGAATTAGTTTTACCTTTTCCAATCATCACAAACCTTCTCTTTTCGGGAATGTATTGTAATGGAAATGTAGGATTTGAGTGAACATGAAAAGAAGTAGAAATAAGAAAACTTCGGTTAATCAAACTCTTTTCTTCCCCTCACTCAATTTTCTTTGAATTTCCTTTTCTCTTGCTTTGATCTTATTTTGATCACAACTCTCTTGCTTTTCTCTTTCATTTTCTTCTTTTTCATTTTCACTTTCTTTTTCCACTCTCATACGCTCCAAAGATTGTTTCAATCATTGTCGATCCTTAAAAACTTATTTTGGTGTCAAGGGTGCCAAAGTAAAGTTTCGGTTGTGAAACTTGAAAGAATATTGATTTGCGAACCCTTCATGCTTTACTCGTCGGTCAAAATGCCATGGCCTTCTAAGCAGTATATGGCCCTCATGCATGGGCACCACATTACAAAGAACTTCGTATTGATATTTTCCAATTGAAAATGGAACAAAGACTTGCTTCGTTACCTTTAACTCAACTCCGTCATTGAGCCATTACAGCTTGTAAGGGCTCGAATGCACACTTGTCGGCAAATCAAGCTTTTCGACTAGGATGGTGCTCGCAACATTTGTGCAACTTCCTCCATCAATCACTAAACTACATACCTTTTCACGGACAAGACAACGGGTATAGAAAAAGTTCTCTTGTTGCGAATTGATTTCGGCACCTTGCATACTTAAGCTTTTCTTAACAACAAGTATTTAGCCATCGTCCGCATATTCCAACTCTTCTTCGGCATCAGAAGGGTTTTTGGCATCGTTTTCATTTCTTTCTTCTTCATCCTCCTCCAATTCGATATCCCCATTGGGTCGAATCACCATTGCACTTTGATTCAGACATTGGCTCGCAATGTGACCTCTACCGAGACACTTAAAACATTTGATGTCTCTTGATCGGTTTTGAGAACCTTTAGCAACCTTGCCTTTGCTATTTTCAACCATGGGCTTAATGTTCTTTTTCGGTACCATGGGTTCCTTGGTTTGGATTTCCGAAACACCTTTGCTTGTGCCTTGGTTCCACTTTGACACATTGGTAGTCAAATATCCTCTAGCAGTACCTTTCTTCTTGAGTTACTTTTCAATCTTGATGGCCATGTGGACCATGTCTACTATCTCCAAATAATGTTGCAACTCCACTAAGTTAGTGATCTCGCGATTAAGCCCGGACAGAAATCTAGCAAAGGTTGCCTCTCGATCCTCCTCCATGTCCGCACGAATCATGGCAACTTCTATCTCCTTGTAGTAATCCTCGACACTTCTTGTACCTTGGGTAAGGTTTTGTTGTTTTTGGTAAAGTTCTCGATGGTAGTGTGTTGGAATAAACCTCCGGCGCATGACAGCCTTCATTTCGGCCCAGGTTTTAATGGGTGGCTCGCCATTTCGCCTCCGGCTTGAGGTAAGTTGGTCCCACCATGTCATAGCGTAGTCGGTGAATTCTATGGCAGCCAATTTAACTTTCTTATCCGCCGAATAGTTATGACATTCAAAATTGTGTTTGATCTTTTTCTCCCACTCTAAATATGCTTCGGGGTCTGAACGGCCTTGGAATGGGGGAATTCATAACTTAAAGCTTTTCAAGTCAGCATAGAACATTTCTCGCTCTCGTTGGCCACGACGACGTTGGCCTCTTCGCCAGTCACTAATATTTGAACCAACTTCACTTTCAACTTCACTTGGTTCGGAAACCTCATCATCTTAAACTTGCCTTTGGCCACGGTCTCTCGGTGGACTTGTTGGGGTCTTTTCCCGTCGGCCTCTTCCTTCTACTTGGTCGAGTCGTTCTTGTATCGGTTCCAATTTCTGATCAAACCACCGCTCAACTTCACGAAGTAGGGCTTGCAAGTTCAAATACGGCACATTCTAAACAGGTTGTCTTTCCTCTGCATTTTGTTCCATGTTGATTTCAAAAATATTTAAATTCCTTACCACAAACCTCACTAGTCCTCTCGGAAAAGAAGTAATAGTTGTGCACTCCACTCCTATTTCCACTCGTTTAGGCTTTTTTTTTTCAACACTCGAAGGCTCTCACACTCTCTAGCCTTTTACAACTCGTACTTCTCTCGTAACCTCGTATTTTGTTTTGTTGACTCGTCTTGGTGCTTTGGGGTCAGCTTCAAATTGGTTACAAGGGATAAGATGTATTGGTGTATGGGTAGGTTAAAAAATAAAATTTTTGGTGTAGTATGGCGTTTTGGAATGGGGGGTTAAAAGTTGATGAAATGGACACTTTGATGATTAGAACAATTTGTATAACGGCAGAGAAGATAACTTGAAAACTTTACTTTTTTTCTAATTTCGTATATTTTTTTCTTTTTTTTAACTTCAAAATAACACTATTACAATGGAGAATCGAAATACAACTTGATAGAATTTTTTTATATTTTAATTCAATTTTTTTGCACAATGAACCTATGTCGATCTTGATACGAATGCCGGCACTTCTTGCTTTACAATCTCTGATACCAAATGATGTGATCTGGCTCGGGTGATGGAGTCAAATTCACGATGTGCCCAATCGTAGACGAGAAGAGTCATTCATAATTTGGTCTCGATAGTAGAAGTTTGGTGGATAGGCTTGGTGAAAGCGAATGGGGTTTAAAAGAAGTAAAATGAAGGTGATAGGTTTGGCTAAAGAAACAAATATGGATGTTGAATAGGTGGTTCGATTTTGGAGATAATAAGAAAGAAATAATGAAAGGTGGAAATGGACTAGTGAACTTAACGTCAGGAGCGATTCAACACTAAAAAGTGTCATCCCAGTTGCTCTATTGTTAAGGTGGAAATATGGATAGTAGGATAGGTGAATGCCACACCCAAGATAGTGATAAGTTCAAACAAGACCGGTAGATGCCACTACCACAATGAGATAAGTCTTCGAAACTTGCACGAGATATGAGAGGAAGCAACTTCACAGAAACAGAGTTTCATTAAAAAATTGGCAAAAAAGTCCGTTTACAAAGAAATAAGTAAACTATTTGTAGTCTAGCCTGTGATAGCCGAATGGACAAAATTAACTAGCTTAAGGGCTAAGTATTTTGGCAACGAATGCATTAGAATAATCTAGAACAAAAAAATTAACTAGCTAGGTCTTGATTCGGCTGGATGGGACTTCTTTGGACAGGTTCATGCTTAAGCAAATGTATCTTGGATGAAGGTGAAAGAATGAAAGCTCACTAGCTTGTCTAGATTCGGCCTTGGAATGAAAAGAACATTAAAGAAGTGTCTCTTGGCTGAATAGACACCTGGGGAAGTCATTTGGGTAACGAACAGTTCATGTATCAAGAATTAGATGCATTCTCCCATTCGTTGTAGCTTACTCTCCATGCATCTTCTCTTAGGCTTCATTCATGAACTGAATTTAGAAATTAATTATGCAGCTATGCTTTGGTCGAATAAGTATTAGAAACACCAATGGTTCATCCACATACATTCGGTCATACATGAACTAAAAGGAGACTTGAATCTGGCCGTTCATGAACAATTATTAAATGCCCCCCATTCATTCATTTGTGCCGTCCAAAGGGCATGTATTTTCATAATCCAATGCATGTAATTAACCTTCCATGTACTTGAACATAATTCCCTCCAAGCATTGAACCGAACCATGCATGAATCTTCTAATGCATTGAACTAGCCCGTACATGCACCTAGCCTTAAATGCACATCCACATTCGGCTAACCTACAAAAGAAATTAACACATAATTATTTAAAATATATATATTCATTTTAAACATAATTAAACAACAATTAGACAACTTAAATGACACTAACTAAATTAGACACATTTAATTGAAATTAACTAGCATATTAAATTCGGCTAGCTCAAATAGACAAAAACAATTAATGAACTGGTTTGAGCTAGGGAGTTCAGATTGAGCTGTTGAAAATTGAATTAAAATTAAGGTAAAACTTATTTTATTGGAATAGTAAAAGAAACGAGCTGAAAAGAAGCTAAATTGAGCTCAAACGAGTTGAAACAAGCTCAAGTGAGCTGGTTGAAGCTGGAGAGGAGCTGAAGTCGGCTTGCAAAAGGGTGCATTGAGTCTTCAAACAGTTGTCAACCGTTTCTCCAATGTCAAGGGGCTTTGTATTATCCCAAATTCGAGTCAAAAAAGCCGCTGAAGCTTCTTGAAGTCACTTAGTACGTGCTTGAATCATGGGACCTTTTGGAAGCTCGATTGAATCTTGATTCACACTTGTGGGAGCCCCGAGCATGCATACATCAGATGGCCACACTACTGCTCCTGTTTTCTTTCATTTGGCATTTAATTGTTATTAGATTTCGTTTTTGGTTTTAAATTATGTAATAAGGCCTCTCTAATTTTCCAGCTTTTAATTTTTGATTTTTGCTTATCATGAGTTATATCTGTTAAAAGTCGAATGCGGTTTTCCAAAACGATAACTGTTTTCAAAACACTACGTTTTCGCCACACTTTTGAAATGCTTTTCCAACAAACACAGTTTTAAAAGCAATGACGATTTAAAATGAATAACGAATAGCTAGAATGATTTGAGTTCTAACAAAGTGGCTTTAAATTTCCAAACGAGTTTTCATTAGCAAGAACTAGTTTTCAGAAAGCACTCCAATGTGACACCGCCAGCTTCGGCCATAACATCTAGGCCAGGATTGGGGTGTTATAGCCACAAGACACACCTGTGTGTCTAGCCCGTGCTCAAAACTGACTTAGCCACATGGCTTGGCACACGCCCGTGTGTGCGACCTTGTAATCTACCCAAGCTCATTTCGAAATGGACCTCGAGTAACACAGCAGAGGCACATGCCTGTGTCCCTACCCGTATAAGCAAAAATAGGCTATTTACAAGGCCAATATGCCACTCACTTAGGGTTCTCCCTAGAAGTGCCAAATAAGCATCAAAGGCACCTTAATTTCAACCAACTCTATTCACAAAACATACATTAGTCATGTCATATAATCACTAAACAATTTCATCCTTATTATCCAAACCCAAAACATACTATTTCTTAACATAACTTATATACCAAAAATCAAACCAAATAACAACTTTAATCTAGCCATATCACATGGCATGATATACACTTCACAAAACATATTCAAATACTTCTAGCCTATACATGCCATATTTCAATATTCACATTTTCAAAACGTCCCAAAATATAGTTTGATAGTATGGTGATGACCCTCAACGATCCCCGAGCTCTTGGTAAATTCGATATCTATAGAACAGTTGAAAAACACACAAAGTAAGCTTTCAAAAGCTTAGTAAGCTATATACAAATAAACTTGTCATATAACATAATTTTAAGTCAATTCATTCATGTAACTCAAGGAAAATGCAATCACCAATCCATATGTCTCATATGACTCATTTGATCATAACTCACTTTTATATAACACATCTCATTCTCATATAATTCATACATATTTCATATGTCCACATATGTTCATATACTTACCTTTGATTCTCAATCATGATATACATTTTAAACGTACTTGAATCGGATACACATTCACTTAGTTATTTGGTTCTTGAAATGCTTGTTGAACTATACAAAATCAAATAAGATATACAGATAACTCGAAAGGCTCGTACAATACCAATGTCCTAGACGTGGTCTTACATGTAATCAAATATCGATGCCACTGCCCTAAACAGGGTCTTACACGAAATCAAATGTGATGCCAATGTCCCAGACATGGTCTTACACATAAATCTAAGATTGATGCACAACGTCCTAGATGTGGTCTTACACAAAATCACATATCAGAAATCCTATGTCATGACATATGTATCCTAACTATTCCTATGGTTCGTATGGGGCTTTTCGACGTCGTCACATTATCAAAATTTTTTCAATTTCACATATTCAATTGCTACAACCATTCATAAAAATTCAATATCATATAATCATAAATAAATAAATTCTAACACATTTATTTGTATATAGACTTACCTCGTACAAAAATGAATGGAAACGAACAGCTATTCAACGACTTTCGACTTTCCCCGATCTAATTCCATTTTCTTTGGTTCTTGATATAAACACATTCGAATTTGACTTATTTCATCTCACATTCATTCAAATCAATCCATATACACATATTTAGGGCATTTTACAAATTAGCCCTCACATTTTCACATTTTAACATTTTAGTCCCTAATTCATAAAATCACAAAATACACAAAATTTCCTTATGCCCATACTTGGCCGAATATTCGTGTAGTTCATATAAGCCCATATCTTCATTTATTTCACATTCTAGTCCCTCAAATTCTCATTTTCACAATTTAGCCCAAGTTACTCAAATTTATCAAAAGTTTCAATACAAAACATATTTATCTATCATCAAACTTCCATATTTCATCAATTAACATTGCAAAGCTCACAAAATCAATAATGGAACATCTTAAAATCATAATCAAATTCAGAAATTAAGGCATGGGCTTGAAAGATTACTAAGCAACGATCACAAAAACATAGAAATTATCGAAAACGGATTAAAAATCATACCTCAATTTTCCAAGATTAGTGTCGAACCCTAAAAACCCTTTTTCTTTTCTTTTTCCTTTGTATTTTCGGCAAGGATGAACACAAACGACTAATTTCATGCATTTGTTTTATTAATTATATCATTAATAAAACACTAACTAATAATCCACTAACTAATGTCCAACCATGTCATGTCATGAATTTAATGGTCCATTTACAACGTAAGGACCTCACATTTAAAGAGACACATCAATTTGGCACTTAATCAAATGGCACACAACTTTTACATTTTCTACAATTTAGTGCTTTTTGCAAATTAAGCACACAAATGATTGACTTTTTATACAAAACTTTCACACATGCTTAATCACATACTGAAAACACAAAAAATAATATTAAAATATTTTGTACTCAGATTTGTAGTCCTGAAACCACTATTTTAACTAGGGTCTAAATCGGGTTATTAGAACTCTCCCTCTTAGGGATTTTTATCCCTGAAAATCTTATCGTTGAGCAGATTCAGACATTGTTGTCTCATAGCATCTTTGGGCTCCCACGTAGCCTCTTGAACACCGTGTCGATGCCATATTATTTTTACTAACATAATTTTCTTATTTCTTAGTTCTTTAACCTCGCGAGCCAAGAAACTGATCGGTTCTTCTTCATAGGTCATATCAGACTGAATTTCTATCTCAGGTGGGGAAATCACATGCAAAGGATCAGATCTGTATCGTTGAAGCATCGATTCGTGAAACACATTATGAATCTTTTCTAACCCAGGTGGCAATAACAATCTATATGCAGTCGGTCCGATACGCTCTATAATCTCATACGGCCCGATGAACCTCGAACTCAATTTGCCTTTACAGTCGAACAGAAGTAATTTTTTCCACAGAGACACTTTCAAAAATACTTTGTCGCTGATCTCAAATTCAATATCTTTTCATTTCAAATCTGCATATGATTTTTGACGATCGGAAGCTGCTTTCAGACTTTCTCGGATTAGTTTTACTTTCTATTCTGTCTCTTTTAACAAGTCAATCCCATGTATCTTATTGTCACTGAGCTCTGACCAATACAATGGTGTACGGCATTTTCTACCATACAAGGCTTCGTACAATGCCATTTTAATGCTCGATTAAAAACTATTATTATAAGAAAATTCAATCAATGGAAAATACTATTCCCACATATTTTTAAACTCAAGAATGCAACATCTTAACATATCCTTGAGAATCTAAATAATCTACTCAGATTGACCATTCGTGTAACAACTCGGTTTAGACCCTAGTCAAAATAGTGGTTTCTGGGCCACCAATTCGAGTCAAAAAATACTTTAATATTATATTCCATGCTTAAATTATGTGAATTGTTATGTATGAAATTTTTGTATGAAAATTTTATCGTTTGTGTGCTCAATTTTATAAAAAGGACTTAATCACGTAAAATGAAAAATTGGCCTTCTATTTGATAAAGTGCTGAATTGATGTGTCTTTTTAAATATGAGGCCCTTAAGATGTAAATGGACCATTGGAATAATGGATGGACACAATTGCCTAGTATAGTGGAATTTTTAATGTTATGAAATAAGGTTAAAATAGTAATTAATATGTTAATATGTATTTTAATAAAGAAAAAAAAACAAAAGCATGCAAAAACACCTTGTGTAGCTAAATATTGAAGAAGAAAAAAAAACCATTTTAGGTTTTAAGCATTCAGCATTTTGAAGATCAATTAGGTATGTGATTTTTAATCCGTTTTTGATAATTTCTAGTTTTTGTAATCGTTGCTTTGTATTCTATCAAGCCCATGCCTCAATTTCAGAATTTGATGGTGATTTTGAGTTATGTCGTTGTTGATTTTGTGAGTTTTGAAATGTTAATTGATGAAATATGGAAGCTTGATGATTGATAAATATGTTTTGTATTTGAATTTTTGATGAATTTGAGTAATTTAAGCTAAATTGTAAATTTTGTAAATTGAGGGGTCAAAATGTGAAATAAATGAAAGAAATGTGCTGCTAGGGACCTTAGTGAAATTCAGCCAAGCATGGGTGTGGTCAAATTTTGAATATTTTGTGTTTTGTGATATAATGACTAAATTGCAAAAAATGTGAAATGTCAGGGGTAAAAGTGTAATTAGCCCATTTATGTGTTTTTGGACGAATTTGATTGAGTATATGATTAAATAAGTCGAATTTCTATTCAATTAGATTAAGAAATGAGGAAATCAAATTTGGATCGGGGAAAGTAAAAAATTATCGAGTAGTCATTCCGGTCCGTTCGTATTACTACGAAGTAAGTTCATAAGTAAATAAATGTTGTTAAATTGAAATGTATGAGCAATATATATGTTGAATTGAGTTGTAAAGAAACATATATATGTGATGCCGACTTGAATCGAGCTTTGGGAATCTGTTTCGATCATGGATTGTTCGAATAGGTGAAATTGAAAAAGTTCTGATAATGTGACAATGTCTGAAGAGCCCCGTACAAACTATAGGAATAGTTAACATATGTCATGACATAGGATTCTGATATGTGTTTTCGTGTAAGACCATGTCTGGGACGTTGGCATCGATTTGTGATTTACGTGTAAGACCATGTCTGGGACATTGTCATCATATATGATTTTGTGTAAGACCCTGTCTAGGATAGTGGCATCGATATTTGATTACATGTAAGACCACGTCTGGGATGTTGGCATTATACGAGCTTATGAGTTATCTGAGTATATCCTTATTGATTCCGACCGGTTCAACGGGCATTCCGAGAAATGAATAACCGTGTGAAATTGCATCCGATTCATGTACGTGTGATTTGTTATGAAATTCAGAAATGAAAGGTGAGTATGTATCACATGACCATATGTGAAATATATAACAAGGAATGATATGAATATGTATAAATGAATGATGTGTTATATATGCTCGTTATATGAAATTGTGGTTCTATGCTCCGGACATGTGATTTATGAAATATGAAACATGGTCTTGATGTATGATTTCTTTGTTCAAAAGCTTGAATAGTTAATGAAATTAAAATAGTTGAGTCGTCTATATGGTTAATATGTGCAAATTTAGTTTATGTGAATAAGGGAATTATGGATGTTCGAGTTTGGAAGTGTTTATAAAGAAGTTGATATAATCTTATGTATGATTTGTAATAAATGAACATAGTCTGTTTGGCGATGTAATGAATATGTGTGAGCTTGACTTATATGATTGAATTAACAGTTGTTATTTGAATTTGAAAACATCTTTATACGTTCATTGATAAATAAGATAAGTGGAGTTTTTTAATGTGGTTATATGAATCTACGAGTACAACAAATGTATACGTGATTGAGATTTTATAAATTCGGTTTAGTAATATTGGTTTATAGATATTATTGAAATGATTTATTTGCTTATGGCTTCCTAAGCTTTCAAAGCTTACTCTGTGTGTTTTTCCTACGTCTATAGAGTTCTAGAAACTTGCTCGGGTTGGAAGTCGTAGGAGACGTCATCACACTATCTAGTTATCACTTCAGTGAATAGAACCTTTGAGTTTTGTTAATGTGGCATGTATAGGCTAGTTTTGAAATGGATCATTTTGGTTTGTATATTTATATAGCCATGCAAAATGGATTAATTACGAGGCTAATATGGTGTATATTTGGTTATGTATTGAGCTCATTTTGGGAAGTATGATTCATGGTTTATATGTATGGTGTAATTGGTTATATGATTTGGCTTGAGCATTGAGGTGAAATATTGGTTGTATTTTTTACTTATGGTTCATATCTGTAACACCCCGTACCCGAGTCCGTCGCCGGAGTCGGACACGAGGGGTTTGCAGACTTAAATCACTTCTTTGCACAATCCATTTTAAATTTTCCAGGCAAGCTGGCTAACTGCGTCACTGTCAGCTTAAAAATCATATCTTGAGTTTCACAACTCGAAAATCAACTTCGTGATTTTTCCCTGAAACTAGACTCATATATGCATCTACAAATTGTTTTCTAGAATTTTTTGTCAGGCCAATTAGTACAGTTTATTAGTCAAAGTCTCCCATGTTACAGGGATTGACTACACTGACCTTTGCGCATTACGACTTGGATATCTCCCTGTACAGAGCTTCAATACTGATGTCGTTTGTTTCTATAGAAACTAGACTCAAAAGGGAATCTATGAATATATGGCATGACTTCTAATTATCTTTGGTTAATTTATAATGAATTTCCAAAGTCGGAACAGGGAATACAAAAACCGTTCTGGCCCTGTCTCACGAGAACCTGAATATCTCTTAACATACTGTCCATATGATCGTTTCGTTACTTTCCTATGAAAATAGATTCATCAAGGTTCGTTTACACAATTTATTCACATCCACATCACTGCTGCTGCCAGCATCTGTTTTTTTTAAGGTAAACTTTACCTATTTCATGATCCTCCATGGATCAACTAGAGTTTGTCATACATATTCCAAAAGTGATCAAGAATAACCCTTCCCATGGCTAACCGTTACCAACATTTCCATACCTCTCGACGGACAACATACAAAACGATTATAATGCTATGATCAAAGTATATTTAAGCCATTTTTGCATGGCTATCCAAATTTACACAAAACCGAAGGGTACATGACCAACAATAAAAGGGTAGTCCTATACATGCCATTTCAAAGTTCAACCAAAATTGTACCAAAAGGGGGCTTTGATAGTGTGGGAGACTTCGACTTCCAAAAATCCCGAGTCCTATAGCTGACGAGCCAAAATCTATAAAACAGTGAAACAAAGAAACGGAGTAAGCAATTTATGCTTAGTAAGTTTTGAGCAAGGGATTCCAGCACAACAAAAGTATAGCATTCATATAGCTAAACGGATAATTTCATATGCACAAATTTTCAATATCATACTTACTTCACATTACCAACCCTTATGTTCATACACAAAAGATCAACTTAGCCAAAGGCCGGTAGCTCATTTATCGACTGAGCGAATACAGATTTGTAAGGGATCAACTAATTCAAAGCACACACGAAACATACCTCATCGCTGGGATTTTACGAGCGTATTAATTTAAATTTTTACAGCAAGATCGCTCGTTCCCAAATCAAGCATCTTCGGGGTTTAGCCGGATATAACCACTCGCACAAGGCCTTCGGGTCTTAACCCGGATATGGTCACTAGCATAAATGCCTTCGGGACTTAGCCCGGATATAGTCGCTAGCACAAATGCCTTCGGATCTTAGTCCGAATGTAGTCCCTTAGCACAAAAGCCTTCGGGACTTAGCTCGGATATCATTCGAGTAACCATGCACATATATCAATAAATCATGACACATTCATATTTCATTTTCATTACCAAAGCTCAAACACAAGACACTTATCACATTTACAATTTCGGCTCAATAGCCACATATAAGAGCATGATTTTGATTTACTTAAGACATAATCTAATCGAATCATAATTTAAGTCCCATTACTCGAAAACTTACCTCGGATGTTGTCGAACGATTCCGATGGCTATTCGACCACTTTTTCCTTCCCTTTATCGGATTTAGTTCCCCTTTGCTCTTGAGCTTAATTTAACAAATAAATTGATTTAATCATTTGAGCATCGAAAAGAGGAACTCAAGGTACTTGGCCCACATATATTCATTAGACATTAAAGTCACATATGTACGGAATCATGAATCAAACTCAACAAATTAGTTAATACTCTCCTTAGCCGAATTTTCTAAGTCAAGATAAAGCCTTCAATATGCTTACCTATGGCCGAACAACACATCAACCTATGTACTCATTCATGTGGCCGATTATGCATGTCTATGTTGAGGCCAATTATATACTCAATACCACACACAAATGGCATACCTTTTACTAACTAATGCATTACATATTATAACTCAATACGCATCCATCATGTACTCCATAACCGAAACACCATCATATGTAAATATATACCTTGAGATATTGTATATGTCATACCAATACGTCATGTGCAAACATATATATATATGTGCAAGAGCCGAATCTCAAAGTTGATTATAACTAAACATGAACATAAATCCAAAACACAAATCTTACCTACCATGCAATAAGCATAAATCATACTTATGGATATACCATGGCCGAATACATCACAACACCATACCATTTCAATTTTGGTCATGGTTAAACAAAGAACTTAATGTCTCACTCAAAAATGCTAAAAAGAAAATCCAAGAGTCATCAATCCACCATCACATGTATCATTAACAAGCTTCATATTTAGCATGCATTGGCATTAACACAAAATCCACCTAGGCCGAATATCATCCCCATGACATAGCAAAGATTTGAACCATGGGCTAATTAGAACTCAAGCTAGCAACTAAAAACATGCATGAATCTCATGGCACAACCTCAAACATACCTTAATCTAGATACAAGTATGGCCAAACCTCTTCCTAATCCTCTTCCAAACCAAACATGAAGCAAGAACTCCTTCCTCCTTCCTTAGAATTTTCGGCCAAAAGAAATGAATTCCTCCTTCCTTAGAATTTTCGGCCAAAAGAAATGAAAAAGGATGAACAAATTTTTTTTTCTTTTCTTTAACTCACGGCAATGGGGGGGAACACTCACACACATTCTTTCTTTTTTTTTCCATTTCTTTATTACCCATACTCCTTATTTTATTTTTCCTAACATACCTCACTAACATAACATGTTTGTGACATGTTTCCACTCATAGCATGGCCGGCCACTACTAATTAGGGGGGGAAATTTGACATGCAAGTCCTCCCTTTTTATTACATGCACTATTAGATCCTTATAGATTAGCCTATCACATTTCAAAAGTGTCACACAAATCCTACTAACTGAATTCACATGCAATCGACTAAATCGAAGCTTGAAATTTTCACACATTCATAATTACATATTCTAGACAATAAATATCACATTCAAACATTTCGGTGACTTGGTTTAGCGGTCCCGAAACCACTTCCCGACTAGGGTCAATTTTGGGCTGTCACAACTCTCCCCCACTTAAGAAATTTTCGTCCCCGAAAATCTTACCGGTAAATAAGTTTGGGTATCGTTCTTTCATGGCATTCTCGGTTTCCCAAGTAGCCTCTTCGACTCCGTGTTTGAGCCATAACACCTTTACTAACGGAACCCTTTTGTTTCGCAACTCTTTCACTTCACGAGCTAGGATACGAATCGGTTCTTCTTCATAACTCAAGTCAGATTGAATTTCAACTTCTGATGGATTAATCACGTGTGACGGATCGGATCTATAACGTCGAAGCATCGAAACATGAAAGACGTCGTGAATCTTTTCAAGTTCAGGGGGCAAAATCAATTTATACGCAACTGGACCAACTCGTTCGGAGATTTCGTACGGCCCAACGAATCTCGAACATTGAATAAAAATAACCTCGGAAATTTATTAAGTATTAAATTAAATAATATAAATATGTTTTAAATAAAAATAATATGTGCAATCTTAAAATAGGCTTAGGTTGGTTATTTATAACTATGAGTGAGTTTGGACAAAATTTTAAACTCGTATTTCGAGTTAGGTCGAGCTTGGGTAAGCATAAAGTGTGTTAACACCATGCTTCAATTCAGCTTGAAACTCACCTGACCTATGAAAAATTTGTTATTTTTAATGTATTTTTTTGGAAAAAAATTATATATATTTAGATTAAAAATAGTGAAGGAAAATAAAAGAAAGTAAAAGATGGTAAAAGAGAGGAAAACTAATGAAAGTAAATGATTACTCTTGAGGTAGTTATAGGAGGATTAAGGTTGACAATGAAATGGGACATGGATGGATATTGCTAAATCTATTATCACTCCACAATTGACACGCCCTACTCTATTATTTGCTCTATTCCACTATGAATATATAATCTTGAAAGGTACTATCACCTCCATGGATGTTGGATGCATATATCTCTACCTTACCCCACTCCACTTTAATTTATTTTTTGCTACTTATCTTTAATTTTTTTCGTTACTTTCCTATGAAAATAGATTCATCAAGGTTCGTTTACACAATTTATTCACTATTTAATTCCATTCCTACTATTTTTAGTGATTTTTCACATCCACATCACTGCTACTGCCAGCATCTGTTTTTTTAAGGTAAACTTTACCTATTTCATGATCCTCCATGGATCAACTAGAGTTTGTCATACATATTCCAAAAGTGATCAAGAATAACCCTTCCCATGGCTAACCGTTACCAACATTTCCATACCTCTCGACGGACAACATACAAAACGATTATAATGCTATGATCAAAGTATATTTAAGCCATTTTCGCATGGCTATCCAAATTTACACAAAACCGAAGGGTACATGACCAACAACAAAAGGGTATTCCTATACATGTCATTTCAAAGTTCAACCAAAATTGTACCAAAAGGGGGCTTTGATAGTGTGGGAGACTTCGACTTCCAAAAATCCCGAGTCCGATAGCTGACGAGCCAAAATCTATAAAACAGAGAAACAAAGAAACGGAGTAAGCAATTTATGCTTAGTAAGTTTTGAGCAAGGATTCCAGCACAACAAAAGTATAGCATTCATATAGCTAAATGGATAATTTCAGATGCACAAATTTTCAATATCATACTTACTTCACATTACCAACCCTTATGTCCATACACAAAAGATCAACTTAGCCAAAGGCCGGTAGCTCATTTATCGACTGAGCGAATACAGATTTGTAAGGGATCAACTAATTCAAAGCACACACGAAACATACCTCATCGCTTGGATTTTACGAGCGTATTAATTTTTTTTACAGCAAGATCGCTCGTTCCCAAATCAAGCATCTTCGGGGTTTAGCCGGATATAACCACTCGCACAAGGCCTTCGGGTCTTAACCCGGATATGGTCACTAGCATAAATGCCTTCGGGACTTAGCCCGGATATAGTCGCTAGCACAAATGCCTTTGGATCTTAGTCCGGATGTAGTCGCTTAGCACAAAAGCCTTCGGGACTTAGCTCGGATATCATTCGAGTAACCATGCACATATATCAATAAATCATGACACATTCATATTTCATTTTCATTACCAAAGCTCAAACACAAGACACTTATCACATTTACAATTTCGGCTCAATAGCCACACATAAGAGCATGATTTTGATTTACTTAAGACATAATCTAATCTAATCATAATTTAAGTCCCATTACTCGAAAACTTACCTCGGATGTTGTCGAACGATTCCGATGGCTATTCGACCACTTTTTCCTTCCCTTTATCGGATTTAGTTCCCTTTTTCTCTTGAGCTTAATTTAACAAATAAATTGATTTAATCATTTGAGCATCGAAAAGAGGAACTCAAGGTACTTGGCCCACATATATTCATTAGACATTAAAGTCACATATGTACGGAATCATGAATCAAACTCAACACATTAGTTAATACTCTCCTTAGCCGAATTTTCTAAGTCAAGATAAAGCCTTCAATATGCTTACCTATGGCCGAACAACACATCAACCTATGTACTCATTCATGTGGCCGATTATGCATGTCTATGTTGAGGCCAATTATATACTCAATACCACACACAAATGGCATACCTTTTACTAACTAGCGCATTACATATTATAACTCAATACGCATCCATCATGTACTCCATAACCGAAACACCATCATATGTAAATATATACCTTGAGATATTGTATATGTCATACCAATACGTCATGTGCAAACATATATATATATATGTGCAAGAGCCGAATCTCAAAGTTGATTATAACTAAACATGAACATAAATCCAAAACACAAATCTTACCTACCATGCAATAAGCATAAATCATACTTATGGATATACCATGGCTGAATACATCACAACACCATACCATTTCAATTTTGGTCATGGTTAAACAAAGAACTTAATGTCTCACTCAAAAATGCTAAAAAGAAAATCCAAGAGTCATCAATCCACCATCACATGTATCATTAACAAGCTTCATATTTAGCATGCAATGGCATTAACACAAAATCCACCTAGGCCGAATATCATCCCCATGACATAGCAAAGATTTGAACCATGGGCTAATTAGAACTCAAGCTAGCAACTAAAAACATGCATGAATCTCATGGCACAACCTCAAACATACCTTAATCTAGATAAAAGTATGGCCAAACCTCCTCCTAATCCTCTTCCAAACCAAACATGAAGCAAGAACTCCTTCCTCCTTCCTTAGAATTTTCGACCAACAGAAATGAATTCCTCCTTCCTTAGAATTTTCGGCTAAAAGAAATGAAAAAGGATGAACAAATTTTTTTTCTTTTCTTTAACTCACGGCAATGGGGGGGAACACTCACACACATTCTTTCTTTTTTTTTTCCATTTCTTTATTACCCATACTCCTTATTTTATTTTTCCTAACATACCTCACTAACATAACATGTTTGTGACATGTTTCCACTCATAGCATGGCCGGCCACTACTAATTAGGGGGGAAATTTGACATGCAAGTCCTCCCTTTTTATTACATGCACTATTAGATCCTTATAGATTAGCCTATCACATTTCAAAAGTGTCACACAAATCCTACTAACTGAATTCACATGCAATCGACTAAATCGAAGCTTGAAATTTTCACACATTCATAATTACATATTCTAGACAATAAATATCATATTCAAACATTTCAGTGACTCGGTTTAGCGGTCCTGAAACCACTTCCCGACTAGGGTCAATTTTGGGCTGTCACAATATCCCTATACGTAAAATGATGAGTATAACATTGATGATGCATTAGTTATTTGAATGCAGTTTAAAAAGGCAAATAATGTGATATGTTTAGAGTTATATATATGTATATGGCCAAGTGAAATGGTCATTTTGGTATGTTCATAGTTGGGAATTTGGTAATGTTTAGCATGTGATTTTAATATGCTTTGATATAGAGAATGAGCATGAAATTGGTTGGTGATATTATAAATTGATTGATAGATGTTTGGGGTTGAATTTGACTTAAAATTTTCATATATGATGCTTGAATTTTGGAATTGTAGGGGGGACCCAAATGGGTGGCATATTGGCCTTGTAAATGGCTTATTTTTGCCTACACGGTGTAACAGCCTGATTTTGGGTCTAGTCTGAATAGTGGTTTTAGAACCACTATTCCAGGGCCAGAGAAATTATTTTTAATGATATTTTATGTGTTATAGCATGATTATATGAGTGCATGAAAGTTTTGGTGAAATAATTTTAGCGATTTCAAGCTTAATTGTGAAAAAGGACTAAATCGCATGAAAGGAAAAAGTTTTATTTTGCAAGGTAAATATGTTAAATGGCTAGAGAGCCAAAATTTGGGGTGTTTAAAGTGCAAATAGGCATTAAATAGGGTGCTTGGCTAGCCATAGAGAGAAAGAGTTTGAAAAGTCAAAGTTGTGGGTATTAGGTAGTTTATTTGGCTTTAAAATAAAACAAAAAGAAAAAGATGTCATCTTTTCAAATTTCTTCCTTCCCCCACCAAAAGTACCAGCAAAATAGGAGTTTTGAAAGCTCAAAATTTCAGCAACTTCCATCCCTTGCAAGTAAGTGATTTTGATGATCATTTTTGTTGATTTTTGCGTTTTTGGGACCCTTGTAGCATGAACTAGCTAATGGGAGGACTATTTTGTGAAATGGTTGATAGTCTAGGGATTTTCCTTGAAAGGATTTATGTTTTTTGCTGAATTTTTATGCAATAAAATGAGTCTTGGTTGTGTAATAAACAACTTTTGTGAAAGGATTTTCATGGAAAACACCTAAAAGGGCCATTTTGTAAAAGTTATAAAATAGGTTGTAATTATGTGAAATAGTGGAAATTTGGGGTTGTCATAAGAGTAGTAATTTGTCGGTTACGCTTAGCTAATAGATAAATTTGATAAAAATTGATTTTCGGGCCTATGGGTAAAATGGTCATTTTGTGAAAGTCTAGAGGCAAATGGTCATTTTGCCAAAAATGTAAATTTTGATTGTCCAAATTTTTTTAGTGATTAAATAAGTGAATTTTATCATGGTAGATCAAGAAAATCGAGATTTGGGCTTAAATTGAGAAAGTCTGTGGTTAAAGACAAAAAAGAGAATAATTAGCCAAAATTGCATTTGAGGTAAGTCCATATGATTAAATGAGCATGATATTTATGCCATTGTTATTATACTTGAAAATCTATCTTTCAATGATTGTATTAAAGTTTAGGTTGATGATATTGTATATGAGAAAGTGATGTCAAATGTAAATAACATTTATGTGTTGATTGAATGCTTGGAGATTTGATGGAATATGATATTCCATTGAAACGAGTAAGTTGTATGTAAATAATACAACTACATTGTTGTTAGATGTGTTTAAATTGATACAACATGAATTGTTTGGTTGTGGAAATGATTATGTTTTTCGAATATTGAGATAGTAGAATTCTCATTTGAACCTTAAGAAACAATTCGGATATTCATGCCATGACATTCGGGTTATTTGTGTTGTCAATGTAAGACATGTCTAAGACATGCGTTGGCCTCGAGATGTAAGCTAGTGTAAGACATGTATGGGATATGCATCGGTTACGAGATGTGTTAGTGTAAGACCATGTCTGGGACATGGCGTTGGCCTTGATTTCGATAGTCAGTATAAGACCATGTCTGGGACATCACATCGGCATTATACCCTATGTTTGAGGCTTAGTGAATATCCGATAACTTTCTAAATGGTTCAATGGTGAGAGTTACAGTTTAAGCTAAATGAGGAAGGTTATGACCATATTGTGAGTGGTACAGGTACTTGCATGAAATTAATGATATTCAAATTCAATTGATGTTATATGATTAGTAAGGATTGAATATGAGCATGTTGAGTAACACAGGTATGTATGCTAAGCTCATGAGAAATGATTTCAATTTTTGATGCACATTTAGTGAAGATGTAAATAGGTAATTCATGATTATGAGAATGATTTTGTGATGACCTTGTGATTATAGGTCTATACTTATGATGTATGAATATGTAACCTTACCAATGTGGTGAAAATGAATTAATATGGTGTGATAAACTTAGTATCGTTAATTTACACAAAAACAGTTTTGGACAGCAGCCATAGTCTGAATTTGAAAATTCACCAAATATTGTGGACATTGAGCTAAAGGCTGAATATAATATGAAATTAAAGCCTAACGAGTCTAGTTTCACATAGAAGAAACAATGCAAGCAAAAGAGTTTCATATTATGAAATATTTAAATTGTTGTGAGATAGAGTCAGAATGACTTCAAAATTCCTTGTTCTGATATGAGAAAATAATTGAAAATTGTAAAAAAATAGTTATGGGTTATAATTTATATGCTTAGAATTCTTAATGAGTCTATTTTCAGGATAAATAAAGGAGAACATTATTCGAGTCCTATATTATGAGATAATTAATTTTTAGTGAAGAGGGGTCAGAACTGTCAAACAGCAAAAAAAGGTAATTTTAAGGAATAAACTATACTAATTGGCTGAACCAAAATTCTAAATATTTTATGGTAAGAAGATGTGAGTCTAGTTTCAAGGAAAGTTAGCAGAACGTAGTTTGGAGTTCCGTAGCTCCAGATATAAATAATTTAGTGACTGTGACTCAAGAAAATAGCTTGACTAGAACATGAGTAAAAATTCAAATAGGGTTGTATTACTATGAGAAGCAAGTTGATAAATTGATTATTATTTCCATACGGTCTTACTAATCTATAAAGCTTACTCCATTATTTTCCTTTCCTTTAGTGTTATCAGGTTAGCTCGGGGTTGGAGATCGTCGGAGGCAACTTCACACTATCAAGTCACTACCTTTGGTGTAATGAAGTATATATTAGAAATTTCAAGTGAGTGGCATGTATAGGGATCTAGTTGATTGACATGTATCATTTTTCTTTGACCAAATGTGTTGGCTTATATTGAGTTATATGTATATGGCCATAAGATGTGGCTCATATTGATTATGGCTTGTAAGCCTAGCTATTCATGTCATGTCTAATGTTTATAATGTGATTAATTTTGTTTGCCATGCATTGTTAGTAATATGACATGTGTGTTGGATGTATGTTCTAGGACCAATTGAGGTGGTCATAGTCATGTAATAATTGCATGTTATAAACAAAATGTGATAATGATTTGAACATGAGTGCTTGATGGATAAGCTGGTAACCATAATATAATGGTAAAAGTGGTAATCAAAATGACAAGTATTACGAATGTGAAATAAGGAATCTAGACTTGGTATTGCATGAGTAGATGCATTACTTGTAAGAGGACATGATAATGTTAAGAATATGTCTTCATAAAGATATCACTAAAATGATGCCAAGATTTGCGATTTTGATGTGCATAAGGCTGGAAGAGATTATGAGTAACATGAAGGCTTGGAAAATAGCCTAAGTGTTGGCCACACGGGCTGAGACACGACCCTATGTCTCAACTGTGTGAGGGAGACAGCCTAGAGACACGAGCTTGTGGTTTGGTCGTGCGGTTCGATGTGCATGCTGACATCATAAATAAAGTGTTACACGGTAAACACCCTAAACCCGGCCTAAAAGTTAGGTCCGAATCTAACATGTCACATTGAAGTGTTTTTCAAAAACCATGTTTTCATTGAAAACCCTTCTTATTTGAAAACTTGAGCAAAATCCCCGTTACGTTAGTTTATTTTATAAAGTGGTACATTGAAAAGTTATTAATTCTATTCCTGAAATTTCTTTTTAGTTACGGAAGCTAATTTTAAAAGTAACTGATTTACGAAAATGTGACATTAAAAACTAAGTTGTGAAACCATTCTGAGAATGTTGCGAAAAAGTTGTGTTGCTTAAAAAAACTTATAAATCGAAGTAATTAAAACCCAAATTTAAAATCCAAAAACTTTAAGAGGCCTTAATGCAATAGTTGAAAACCCAAAACGGAATCTAAAACATGAATAAAGTCCAAAGTCAGTCGTGTGGCCATCTCCGAGTCCCTCGCAGCACCGATCCTCTTAATGCTGAGGATTACCTGCACAGTTAATAAACAGAGTGACTTTATGAAAACTCAGCCTATAATCCCCTTACTAGAGTAGCAGTCAGTATACAGAAACAGAAACCGGAACAGTCTGGGCCAAAGCCCTTTTAACAGTAACAATACAGTCCCGTTCAGAGCATACATGGGTCGAAACCCACTACAATATCATTTAGGTCACAGCCCATAACAGAATCAATTGGGCTTAGCCCAAGCCAATAACATAACAAGTGGCCTAAGCCCAATACAGTGACAGATATCATAAACAGATATGCAACTGTATGAGGATGGATCCCACCCTGATCCAACCAACATACCATCCGTACCAACCCTAAACTTACGTGGGGATAAAATCGACCCACCTAGCCAGCACACCAATGTTAGCACCGATTGCGGCACTAACCAAAATCGCAGCAAAGCTGCTAGTATATATACGACTCTAAGCCTTCAGTAGCGGTATTATAATTGGAACAAAGCCATCGGTAATTGTATTATGTTTGGTACATAGCCATCAGTGACGGTAATATAATCGGCAAACAGCCATGGGTAAATATGATCGACACAGAGTCATCAATAAATATGATAGGCACATAGCCACAGGTAAATTCAGTTGGTACAAAGCCATAATCAAGATAGCATAGAGCCATATTTAGGCTGGCACAGAGCCATAAACAGATTAAGTGGCATTAAGCCGTCCGCCGATCCACAGTCGTCTCGTGCGACCTGTGCGACCTTAACAGATCAATACTGGATCCAGAGTCATCTTCTGCGACCCGTGTGACCCATCAGAATAGTACTTCCTCCATATCAATGTCCTAACCCTATGCAATATGTCGTGTATGTCATGCTCAATCATCACACATGTATGCAGAATGGTCATGCTCAGTAACAATCATTTAAACATATATTATAAGCATATCAGTTTTACAACTGCAGTTAAGTCAGTTAAAACATAGTCATATAATTACATTCAAACCAGTTAAATTCATAGTCTAAGCCAGTCATTTACCCACAAGGGTAAAGCAGTCATTTTTCCCTACAGGGGTATTTCTGTAATTTTACGCTACAAGGGTATTTCGGTACTTTTACACTACATGGGTATTTCGATAATTTTATAAATTGGGGGTATTTTTGTAATTTTTCAAACCAAGGGTATTTCAGTAATTTTACAAACCGGGGGTATTTCGATAATTTTACAAACTAGGGGTATTTCGGTAATTTTCAAACTGAGGGCCTAACGACCCAATAGATGGTCCACCGCTGCCTCAAGCGACTTAAGTAACCTAAACGGACATAATCGTGTAAGTGGGTCCAATGCCTATTACTCGGCCTAAGTGGGCCCATACACTCGTGTGGCCCATTTAGCCCAAAAACAGCCACAGCTATGCAAACATCACACTCCAAACAGCACTTACCACATTACATACATTTATCCATGTGGGGCCCAAGAGCCCATTGGGCCCACATGACCCATTTAACCCAGAACTATTCACAGCTCTACGAACGACGTAGCCCAATCCAAAACTTACCAGATAAAATACAGTTTATTTGTGTGGGCCCCTATTCACAGCTCTACGAACGACGTAGCCCAATCCAAAACTTACCAGATAAAATACAGTTTATTTGTGTGGGCCCAGAAGGCCATTGGGCCCACACGGCCCAGTCCGGCCCAACATGGCCCATAACGGCCTATGCCATGTAAGGGTTAAATGGGCCCAACCATATTCCACCTAGCAGTTGATTTGACACAAGAGGGCCTACGGGCCCATTGGGCTTATTCAGCCCATTTTGTGGCCCAAGTGGCCCACTAAGGCCGAAGCCTACGAATTTGCTCATGGTGGCCTTCCTCATCGTACGCCCACGTTTCGTGTGCTCGGTTCACCACACGTACGATCGCACGCCCATGTGGCACCATACGCCATATTTCAGGCTTTTCAGCGTTTTGCTGATCTATAGTCATAGCAGAGTAAACAACATACACATTTTCGGCTGAAAATCAAAACAAGGCATATGGTTACACACCTCTTGTGAAGTCAAGAGAACTGCTCACACCTAAAGCCTTGACCGAAATGAGTGTGGCTAACTACACCAAGATTGGTTAAAGCCGATGACATGTACCTTGACACTTAACTGCACACATAAGAGATTAATAGATAGTACCCATTAAGAAATAGCCTAAAACCCATAAAGATAATACTTAAAGAACTAAGAGAAATTGGCCTATACCCAAACCAACAAGGTACCGAAATTACCTTAACCCAATATTGGAAGACCGGGTTTTGATGCTTCGAGAACGTTCTGTGTCGTTCACTTCTTAGTAATACCGATTCGTCAGAACGCTTGTAGGTCGAAACGTTTGATCAATACAAAAGGGAAAAAAAGAATGAAGGCAGAGAAAGAGAGGTTGAGTTTGGCTCACATTAAGAAGAATAGGAAATAGGGAGAAGAGAATAAAGAAAGCCAATGGGAAGAAATCAGTTTAGGTAAAGGAAGAAAAAGAAGAAGAAGTGCATGAAAAGAAATATAATTCGGCTAGGCAACAATAAAGTAACAAGAGAAGCAATATTGAGAACAAGAAGGAAAGGAAATCTGCACCTTATGACTTGGGTTTCGGCAAAGTGACCAATGGAAATTTGAATATTACTAACCAGAGAAGGAGAAAGACACGAATGGTCAAAATGCAAAATACACAATAACTAGAATGAAAAGGCTCCAAAAGAAATGCTCCCAAAACAAAATGGAAAACTCTTAATGACCTATACTAATTCGATACCCCAACACCCCCAAATTGCCAAAAAATGCACCATAATGGACCCTTAGCCGAATTTGCGTAAACAAACTCCCCCAATCAGCTCGAACTTCTCCCATTTCAAAATCCTTCAAAAACTCCACCAATCCCTCCACCGAATTTTCTCCTTGATTTTCCAACTCCCCATTCAAATTCAATTCAAATTCTTATGACCAATTCAAACACAGAGTTCCAGTCCAGTTCCAACACCTCCCTAGCTCAAGCAGCAAAATAAACATACAATTGCGCACGCCATGCCTCAAACCTCAGACTCCTTACCACGCATGTAACGCCACCTTGCCACTACTCTATGTGTCATAAAAAAAACACTAATTATTATAAGCCCTATAAACTAACATCCAGGTTCACTTAAGAGCCCAAGAATTAAAATTTTACAAACACCCAGACTTGAAACTAGGCTTCTCAAGCACTTCCACATATGCCCAAATACTTAGCCACTAAAGCTACACATAATTTGTGATATTTCTCACACACCTAAATTTTTATGCATTCCCACACTCAAGGCCCATTCCTTCAAGGCCCAAATTTGGGGCGTTACACACGGCCTGAGGACACGGGCGTGTGACCCTATTTCATGGTAAATTTTTTAAGTTTTCCTAAAACTTTTGAAAGTTCTTGGTTTAGTCCTGAATCAATTCCAATTAATATTTTGGGCTTCGTAGACCTAAATAAGGGACGATGTAACAGTCCGGTTTTGACCCTAGTTGGAATAGTGGTTTGGGGACAACAAATTTGAGTCTGAAAAATATTTTATTATTATTTTTTGTGTCTGAGATATGTGAATTTATATTTGCAAAATTTCTGTGATTTAATTTGTTTGTTTCTGTGCTTAATTATGAAAAATAATTAAATCGCGTAAAGTGTAAAAGTTGAGTGCTAAATGTTAAAGCACTTATTTGGTTTGGCTTTTAAAATAAAGGTCCTTGCATGTCAATTAGACCATTGTACTAATGCATGGACAAGTATGGACATTAGTGGATGGAATTTTTATTTGTTAACTAAAGGGCAAAATTGGAAAACGGTTTATAATGTATAATTAAATAAAAATAAAACATGAAATGTGTTCATAATAGGGCATGTTTGTTGAAAATGAAAGGAAGAAAAATAAAAGAAAAAGAGCTTTAGGGTTTCGACACTTACAAGCATCAATTAAGTATGTTCTTTTGATCAATTTTTGATAATTTCTACGTTTCTGTGATCGTTGCTTTGTGTTCTTCAAAGCTCATGTATGAATTGTTGTTTCTGTTAAAGATTTCATGAAATGTCATTATTGATATCATGAGTTTTTTGATGTTTTTGAATGAATTATGAAGGCTTTATAGATGGTTCATAAGTTTTGTCTTTGAGTTTTTGATGAAATTAAGCTATTTGGGTTAAATTTTGAAAATGAGGTTTTGAAGGTCTAAATTGTGAATTGAAAATGTTGTAGGGGCTTCCATGAAAATTCGGCTAGCACTTGTTGTAAAGAAATTTTGCATATTGGTGATTTTGTGAAAAATGGACTAAATTGTTAAAGTGTAAAAATGTAAGGGCTAAAATGTAAAGTGCCCTAAATATGTGTATATGGATTAAATTGAATGAAATGAATGATTGAATGGTTGAATTTGTATTGTATTAGATCAAGAACAAAGAAAATCGACTTAGATTGGGGGAAGTCCAAAATAGTTCAATAGACGACTTGTTTTATCCAAAATCCGTCCGAGGTAAGTCAAATTACAATTACATATTATTTGAAATAAATTTTGTACATCTAAACTGTAATTTGTATTGGATGGCCTTGAGTGTCTGATGTATATCTTTGGAGTAAAGTATGATAATATGTCAATATCTGAAAAACTCTGTATGTTCCTAAGCAAAGTTGACATCTGTATATGACATCGTATAAGACCGTGTCTGGGACACAGGCCTCGATTGAGATTTACGTATAAGACCATGTCTAGGACATCAGCATCGTATCTAATTTCGTGTAAGACCTTGTCTAGGACAGAGGCATCGATATTGAATTACATGTAAGACCACGTTTGGGACGTCAGCATTGTACTTGATTATGAGCATCTATATCGTTTCTGACCCGTCTGATTATAGCGTATGAAATCTGAGTTTGAGTATATGAATTGTATAACCTATGCTGGTACGTTGGTATCGTACTAAATTTTCAGAATATGAAAAACTCTGTCTATGTGAAATATGTACGGAAATGAAGCATGACATATATGCAAACAAAGGAGCATGGTTAAGTTTATGAATCATTTTATGAAATGGTTATGAATCTATATGGTTGAATGGTATATATGTGCTTTAGTAATTATACCAATTGTATTTGGCTTACTAAGCTCTTTGTAGCTTACTCTGTGTGTTTACTATCTGTTTTACAGTTATCGTAGCTATTGAAGGCTCGGGGATAGTCGAGGATCACCACCACACTATCGATCTCATTTTGGTACTTTTGGAAGTGTAAATATTTTAAAGTATGGCATGTATAGGATAGAAGGTCTATGTATATAAGTTTTGATGTGTATATATTATGCCATGGGAGTTGGCTAACAATGATGAGTTGTGTATAGATTTGGTGTATGTTTGTAATGTGCTAAGTTCTAATGTGTTTTGGTCATTCTTAAGCAAGAAATTGGTTGGGAATTTTGGTAAGAATGTTGTATATTATTTTTTGTAGGATTGGACCCAAAAAGGGTGGCAAATTGGCTTTAACCATGCCTACTTGGTGCCACATGGTCAGGGTACACAGGCGTGCCTTGTGGCCGTGTAAGAAAAGCAGTATTCTTCTAAGAATCACACGGTCTCGATACACGGGCATGTCATATGGTCGTGGGCTAAAGTTAGTAGCTGGCTAAGTATCACACGGGCGTACGTATTGGCCATGTGAAAAAGTCAGTATAGGACCTATTTTTGGCACGGCTAGTTCACATAGGTGTGTCTAGTGCCCGTGTGTACCACACGGGTGTGTGACTTTAACAGTTTGAAAGAATTGGTTAAGTTCTAAAAATTTTGAATAAGTTTGGTTTAGTTCTGACCTTTCTTTAAATGTATATTTTAGGTCTCGTAGACCGTAATTAAAGATGATTGTTTATGAAATGATGTTAAATAGTATTTGTGATTTTGAATTGGTCCGAAATGTTCTGTCTGTCTGGTAATGCCACATAACTCTAATTCGATGTCGGTTACGGGTTAGGGGTGTTACATTTTATTAGTATCAGAGCTATGGTTTAGTCCATTCTAAGACTAATATAGTGTATGTGAGTCTAGCTATACATGCCATATATCTGAATCTGTGATAGTGTGATGACTCCTAACATTGAAATGTGCTTTTATATAGCAAATGTATCCCGATAGAGCTGTAGCTGACGATGTAGAAAGCAACGCGCCTGCTCCAGCGCAAGGGATGATGCAAGTTGATTCTAGACCGGCTACGAGTAGCCGTGTTGGTAAGGCTAAGCATGCCTTCTATCAGATGATGAATGAATGGTTCACCCAATACATTAGAACCAATCCGACTATACAACAACCTCCACCCTCGGTTAATCCTTCTCAAACTCCTGTTATGCCACGAGTGAATCTGGTACAGTTGAGTAGACCACCAGTTGATAAGTTTAGAAAGTATGGGGCTGAAGAGTTCTGAGCTACAACGAATGATGATGCTGACAGAGCATAATTCTGGTTGGAAAATACAATAAGAGTGTTTGATGAAATGTCTCTAAGTCCTGAGGAATGTGTAAAATGTGCTGTTTCACTTCTGAGAGATACGGCGTACCATTGGTGGAAAACTTTAATATCTGTGGTTTTGAGTGAATGAGTTACGTTCGATTTCTTTCAATCTAAATTCTGGAAGAAATATATCAGTCAGAGATTCATTGATCAGAAACGTAAAAAGTTTTTCGAGCTTTAATAGGGTCGTATGTATGTTACTGAATACAAACGTGAATTTGTGAGATTGAGCCAGTATGCTCGAGAATGTGTATCGAATGAAGCAATAATGTGCAAAAGGTTTGAAGATGGACTAAACGAAGATATTCGTCTGTTAGTTGAAATTCTGGAAATTAAAGAAATGGTTGTGCTCATTGAGCGAGCTTGTAAAGCTGAAGAATAAAGTAAAGAGAAAAGAAAAGTTGATTCTGAAGCTAGAGATGTTAGAAGGAGATCTTCGAGTAGATAATTTCAGTCTGTACCTAAGAAATTCTGAGATGATTGTAGCCGTTCAAAGGCTGATTTAGGACATTTGAATTGAGATTAAGCTAGATCGCATTCTAATTTCAAAACTATTGCTACTTCTATTGCAAGTGTCGGGAATGTCCGATCTGAGAGATCTGGATGTAAACACTATGGTAAAAGACATCAGGGAAATTGTAGATTGAATAACCGAGCCTGTTTTCGATGTGGATCTCTGGATCATTTTGTAAGAGATTGTTTTGAACTTGTTAAGTAAGAGAATGTATAGAATCCGAGACCAAGTAATACCTCAGCTAGAGGTAAACCTTCCAGAAATACAAGAAATGCAAGTAGTGGCCAAAGAGCTACTGGAGGTACGGCTGTTAGATCCGAGGCCAGAGCACCTGCCAGAGCCTATGCTATCCGAGCTCGTTAGGAAGCCTCGTCTCCAGACGTGATTACTGGTACTTTTACTCTCTATGATACTTTTGTGATTGCATTGATAGACCCTGGATCAATGCATCCTTATATTTGTATGAAATTAGTGCACAGTAAGACTTTGTCTGTAGAGTCTACTAAATTTGTAATTAGAATATCGAACCCCTTAGGCAAAAGTGTCTTGGTTGATAAAGTATGCAAGAATTTCCCGTTAATGATTTGAGATATCTGTTTTCCTGTTGATCTGATGCTTTTACCTTTCGATGAATTTGACATAATTTTGGGAATAGATTGGTTAACTCTGCATGATGCTATTGTAAATTGCAAACGAAAAGTCATTGATTTAAGGTGTAAGAATGATGAAATAATCCGAATTGAGTCTATTGATCTGAATGGACTATCAGCTGTGGTATCTGCAATGAAAATACGAAAATATGTGAAGAAAGGTTGTGAAGCTTACTTAGCTTATGTGTTAGATTCAAATGTGAATGATAAGAAAGTTGAATCAGTGCATATTGTTTGTGACTTCTCTGATGTGTTTCCTGAAGCACTACCTGGTTTGCCTTCGATTCGAGAAGTTGAGTTTGAAATTGAATTAGTACTTGGTACTACTTTAATTTCAATAGCTCCGTATAGAATGGCTCTGACCGAGTTAAAGGAATTAAAATCTCAGTTGCAAGAATTGACCAATCGAGGATTTGCTAGACCGAGTTTCTCACCTTGGGGTGCTCCTGTTCTGTTTCTAAAAAAGAAAGATGACACAATGAGAATGTGTATTGATTACAGACAGCTTAATAAAGTGACTGTAAAGAACAAATACCCTTTCCCTAGAATTGTTGATTTATTGTGAATTGAACATGTTGTAGGGGCTTATATAGAAGCCATGAAAATTCAGCTACCCCTTGTTGTAAAGAAATTTTGCATTTGGTGATTTTGTGAAAAATGGACTAAATTGTTAAAGTGTGAAAATGTAAGGGCTAAAATCTAAAGTGCCCTAAATATGTTTATATGGATTAAATTGAATGAAATGAATGATTGAATGGTTGAATTTGTATTGTATTAGATCAAGAACAAAAAAATCGGACTTAGATCGGGGGAAGTCCAAAATAGTTGAATAGACGACTCGTTTTATCTGAAATCCGTCTGAGGTAAGTCAAATTACAATTATGTGTTAATTGAAATAAATTTTGCACATATAAACTGTAATCTGTATTGGATGGCCTTCAGTGCCTGATCTATATCTTTGGAGCAAAGTATGATAATATGTTAATATCTAAAAAACTCTGTATGTTCTTAAGTAAAGTTGACATTTGTATGTGACATCGTGTAAGACTGTGTCTGGGACACAAGCCTCGATTGAGATTTACGTATAAGACCATGTCTGGGACATCGACATCGTATCTGATTTCGTGTAAGACCCTGTCTAGGATAGAGGCATCGATATTGAATTACATGTAAGTCCACGTTTGGGAAGTCAGCATTGTACTTGATTATAAGCATCTGTATCATTTCTGACCCGTCTGATTATAGCGTACGAAATCTGAGATTGAGCATATGAATTGTATAACCGATGCAGGTACGTTGGTATCATACTAAATTTTCTGAATATGAAAAACTGTCTCTGTGAAATTTGTACAGAAATGAAGCATGACATATATGCAAACAAAGGAGCATGGTTAAGTTTATGAATTATTTTATGAAATGGTTATGAATCTATATGGTTGAATGGTACATATATGCTTTAGTAGTTATACCAATTGTATTTGGCTTACTAAGCTCTTTGTAGCTTACTCTTTGTGTTTACTGTGTCTTTTCCAGTTATCGTAGCTACTGAAGGCTCGGGGATAGTCGAGGATCGTCACCATACTATCGATCTCATTTTGGTACTTTTCAAAGTTAAATATTTTAAAGTATGGCATGTATAGGCAAGAAGGTCTACGTATATAAGTTTTGATGTGTATATATTATGCCATGGGAGTTGGCTAACAATGATGAGTTGTGTATAGATTTGGTGTATGTTTGTAATGTGCTAAGTTCTAATGTGTTTTGGTCATTCTTAAGCATGGAATTGGTTGGAAATTTTGGTATAAATGTTGTATATTATTGTTTGTAGGATTGGACCCAAAAAGGGGTGGCAAATTGGCTTTAACCAAGCCTGCTTGGTGCCACACTGTCAGCGTACACGAGCATGCCTTGTGGATTTGTAAGAAAAACAGTATTCTTCTAAGAATCACACGGTCTCGACAATTTGGAAGAATTGGTTAAGTTCTGAAAATTCTGAATAAGTTTGGTTTAGTTCTGACCTTTCTTTAAATGTATATTTTAGGTCTCGTAGACCATAATTAGAGATGATTCTTTATGAAATGATGTTAAATAGTATTTGTGATTCTGAATTGGTTCGAAATGTTCTGTCTGTCTAGTAATGCCTCCTAACCCTAATCTGATGTCGGTTACGGGTTAGAGGTGTTACATTCGACATGCATGTGTCTGAAAGGTTTTGAATTAAAAGAGATTTTATGGCCTGATTTTTGGATGAATGTGTATATTTAAGTTTGGTAATGCCTCGTACCTTATTCTGGCGTCGGACATGGGTAAGGGGTGTTACACACGGACGTGTGTTTCTACCATGTTGTTTGGGGGCCATTTTGAAATGAGCCTGGGCAGACCACACGGTCGCGCACTCACAGGCATGTGCCAGGCCACGTGGCCAAGTCAGTTTTGACCACGGCCTAGACACACGGGCGTGTCTTGTGGCCTTGTGGATAAGTCAGTATTTATGCTCTGTTTCGCCATGGCCTTGACACACGGGCGTGCCTAATGCCGTGTGAGGCACACGGTCTGATCACACGGGCATGTGACCTTTATAACTTAGAAAAATGTTCAAGTTTTGAAAAATTTTTGTATGTGTTCAGTTTAGTCCCGACCTCTTCCTAATGCATGTTTATGGTCTCATTGAGCTAAGAAAGGGACTTAATGTTGATGTTTGACTAGGATATGATGATGCATGACTTTTGACTATGAAATGATTGTGAAATGTTCCGATATGTTCAGTAATGCCTCTTAAGCCTAGTTTGGTGATGGGTACGGGTTAGGGGTGTTACAATCCATGTGCGGGTGAAAAGCAGTACTGAAGTGTAATTTCATATGTAAAGCCTCTTGTAGTTTCTTCCAAAACCGTGAAGTGAATCTTGAATCTCTATCTGACACAATAGGCAATGGCACCCCATGCAATCTTACAATATCGGAAATGTATAACTCAGCTAATTTATCAAGTGCATAATCAGATCATACTAGAATAAAATGAGCTGATTTCGTCAATAAGTCAAGTACAACCCAAATCACATCTTTCTTTCTCAGAGATAAAGGTAAACCTGAAACAAAATCCATCGTTATTCTATCCCATTTCCATTCTGGAATCATAATCGATTGTAACAAACCAGATGGCACCTGATGTTTAGCTTTAACTTGCTGATAGATCAAACATTTTGAAACAAAGTCAGAGATATCTCTTTTCATTCCAGACCACCAATAATGATGTTTTAGATCATTATACATTTTCGTACTACCCGAATGTGAAGATAAACGACTGTTGTGAGCTTCATTCAAAATTATCTGAATTAACTCTGAATTTTTGGAAACATAAATTTGACCTCGAAATCTAAAACAATCATCATTATCAATTCGATATTCAGAATCTGAATCCAAATCACACTGAGCTCATTTTGCTATTATCTCATTATCAACTTTTTGAGCATCAATAATCTGTTGTAAAAACATTGGTCTTGCTTTCAATTCGGCTAAAATTGGACCATCATCGGACAGAACTAAACGAGTATTCATCACACACAATGCAAACAATGATTTCCAACTCAAAGCATCAGCAACAACATTTTCTTTTCCCAGATGATAATCGATAACAAGCTAATAATATTTTAGTAGTTCAAGCCATCTTCTCTGTCGCAAGTTCAAATCTTTCTGAGTCATCAGATATTTCAAACTTTTATGATCAAAATAAACATGACATTTCTCACCAAACAGATAGTGGCACCAAATCTTCAAAGCCAACACAATAGTCGCCAATTCCAGATCGCGTGTCGGATAATTCTTTTCATGCGGCTTTAACTGTATAGAGACATAAGTTATGACTTTCCCTTACTGCATCAAACACAGCCCAGATCATTCAACGATGCATCACTATATATTACAAATTCTTTACTCGATTCTAGTTGTACTAACACCGGAGATTTTATCAATAGGGCTTTCAACTAATCAAAACTTTTCTGACACTTTTCAGACCATTCAAATTTCACATCTTTCTGAAGCAATTTTGTCAATGGAGTAGCAATCATAGAAAAGACTTTCACAAATTGTCTATAATAACCGGCAAGTCCCAGAAAACTATGGACTTCAGTAACATTTCTCGGAGGCTTCCAATCTAAAATAGCTGAAATTTTTCTTGGATCAACTCAGATACCTGTTGCTAACACAATATGTCCCAGAAAACCAACTTCCCGTAACCAGAATTCACATTTATTGCACTTTGCAAATAACTGCTTATCACTCAAAGTCTATAACACTATTCTCAAATGCTCAGTATGTTCGGTTTCATCACACGAATAAATCAAAATGTCATCAATGAATACGACAACAAATCGATCTAAATATGGTATAAAAATTTTGTTCATCAAATCCATAAAAACAGCAGGTGCATCCGTTAACTCGAAAGGCATAACTAAAAACTCATAGTGTCCGTACCTCTCAGAAAGCAGTTTTTAGAATGTCTGAATCTTTTACTCTCAATTGACAATAACCCGATCAGAGATCTATCCTTGAAAACACGATAGCTCCTTTCAATTGATCAAACAAATCGTCAATTATGGGTAAAGGATATTTATTCTTGATAGTCACTTTGTTCAACTGACGATAATCAATGCACATTCTCATTGTACCATCTTTATTTTTAACAAATAGAATAGGAGCACCCCAAGGTAAGAAACTCAGTCTTGTGAATCCTCTATCAGTCAACTCTTGCAACTAAGACTTCGTAACACCCCTTACCTATATCCGACGCTAGAATAGGGTTTGAGGCGTTACCGGACTTACAACACAACATTTTTACATATCTAAATTATAAGTTTTGTATGCAAATTAAAAATTTTATCAATCACAATCATATTGTCCCTTACTACGATCATCTCAGTCTCTAAACATTCTTAGAAGTGGTTCGGGACTAAACGATCACATAAAAATTTCTGAACACTTAGAAAATTTTCAACATTTCATGGGTCACATGCCCGTGTGACCAGGCTGTGTGCCTCACACGGCTACCAAACATGCTCGTGTGTCTAATCCATAGCAAAATAGGGTATACATACTAACTTATCCATACGGCCGGAGACACGCCCGTGCGTCTTGGCCATGGTCAAAATTGACTTGGGTCACACGACCGACCACACGCCCATGTTTCTAGGCTGTGTCAAAACTATAGGGTATATTGCCTTAATTTAATAAGCTACCCTAATGCAACTAAATTTTTAAGTGACATGTTTTAAACAAGTGATTGAAATGAGTTTATTTTTAAGATATTCTTTTATTTTAAGAAGGGTTTTTAATAAAAACATGGTTTTTGCTAAAACAATTCAATGTAACACGCCGGATACGGCCATAACGTCTGTGCTAGGTTTGGGCTGTTACATTTACTGGTATCAGAGCCCAGGTTGCAAAAGTTTACTTGATTTCTTTTTGTGTTTTGAAAAAAATTAGAAAAGGGGAAGTCTTGCTGAGCGGCACACCGAGTCTCTGACGTTGAACCAAGTAAGTACTTTTATTCTTAAATTTGTTTAAATTGTTATACAGTAGATAGTTAGAGGGCTACTTTAGATGATTTAGAGTGGAACCGAAGCCCGTAGGATTCTGAAACTGTAGAGGATTTTCGAAAACGATATTCTCCCTAAATACTTTCATAAGACATCGGGTTAAATATTGAAACTAACTAAAAATTCATAAAAATTTCCAATTCAGATAATACGCAAATCAACAATAAGTGCTAGAAGAGGTGCAAGAGGCTGTGGCCGAGGCCGCAAAAGTGTTAGGGCTGAATCGTCGGCATTGGGCCATATGCCCGATGTTGGAGTAAAAGAGGCTCCGGCCTCACCTGTAGCTGGGAATGGACAATACAACTGGGCCACATGGGGTGACGCATTGTCCCAGGCAATGCTAAGGATTTTGGAGAGGGTCGCTGGGCCCAAAAATGGTACTGGAAATCGGGGGTCCATTCCAGAGCGACTTTGATCGAACGGGGCTGAGATCTTTAAGGGTGTGGCTGATGTGGCTCCTAACGTGGCGGTATATTGGTTGGAGGCCACTGAAAGGATAATGGAGGACTTGGACTACTCACCGGAGCACAAGCTGAAAAGGGCAGTGTCACTGCTTAAGGAAGAAGCCTACCAGTGGTGGTTGACTGTGAAAGAGGGCACCCAATCGGAGCGGGTCACTTGGGATTTTTTCAAAGTTGCATTCCAAGGGAAATATATAGGTGAGAGCTACGTAGATGCTAGAAGGAAGGAGTTTTTGAACTTGACCTAAGGAAACAGATCGGTGGCAGAGTATGAGGTGGAGTTTCTACCCCTTGGTAGGTATCTAAGAGTAATGGTGGCAACGGACTATGAGTGTGGAGTTAGGTTTGAGGATGGACTTAAAGATAGCCTCAGGGTGCTGATAGCTCCACAAAGGGAGTGAGTTTTCTCAGAGTTGGTGGAGAAGGCAAAGATAGCGGAGGAGGTTAAGCGCACTGAGTGCTTAAATTGGGAAAAAGAAAGTGGTAGGGATAAAAGGAAGGTTGAGACGTCTAGTGTTGGATAGAAACCTAGGGCTAGGGCCAGAGTTAATGGGCCAGTTAGAGCAAGGCCCCCCTGCTACTAATCCAGGGGTACCATCTTGTGCTGATTGCGAAAGAAAACATGGAGGCGAGTGTTGGAAGAGAACGGGAGTTTGTTTCGCTTGTAGGTCTATAGAGCATAGGATCAAGGATTGCCCTCGAACGCTAGGTCGAGAGCCAGCAGTGGGTCATGTAACACCCCAATCCCGTATCCGTCGCCGGAATAGATAAAGGGGCATTACCAGTCTTGAAACTCATATCAGAATAGTAAATTTTTTTTTTTTGAACATTCCTTTAGATAAGTACTAGAGACAGTCAGGGATACAATTTAAACTTCTATAAGTACACATTCAAAAGATGACATTTTCGCATGGCTTATATACATTAACCAAAATATCCTCTCACTACTAGTCTATTCTATACATGCCATAAGATAATCCAAAACGTAGCAGTACCAAACAATGGATAGTGATAGTGTGACTAGTTGCTGATGATCCCCGAGCCTGTAGCTCCGCAATGAGATCTATAAAATAGAGAAAACAAAGTAAACGGAGTAAGCATTACAATGCTTAGTAAGTTTTAAGCAGTGACAACAGATAACAATCAAATTATAACATAGTTGTTCATATTTTTATTTCACTCTTCCTTCGGGCATACCATCCCTTTACCGAATATGCACATCTCATCATATACAATAGGCAGATAAACTTTCTCATAAAAGTGAGCTCATGTGACATAGATATATTGTATGATTTCAAATATCCTCTCACACTGATCCGAAGTCACATAATCATAGGAATAGTCTCATAGATTGCTCTCATATGCATCACATAACTACCTTATGATTTAGTTCAAATCAAGCTCACATATAAACTTGGAGTACATACCTGTTTAACCTTTCGCGTTGAATATATTTATATGCAATTCTTATTACGAAGTCTTATAGCTCTAACCTCCACTCGGATTATCGGCGAGACCTTTAGCTCAGACGAAATCTCCACATGAAGTTATCGGTCTTACCCGGACAAAATCTCCACACGTAGTCATCGGGTCTTACCCGGACATAATCTCCACACGTAGTCATCGGGTCTTACCCGGACATAATCTCCACACGTAGTCATCGGGTCTTACCCGGAATATATTTCCAAGTTTCATGTACATTTAATCACATGTTACAACATTCACATCGACTGTCATATTTGTAATTCATTTGCCTCATCCAAAAATCTAATAATACACACCTTTCACCGTTTGTCATTGGCCACAATATATATATATACACATCTCGTACATATCTCACATTAGCCATTTGGCTTTACCACATATCCATCTCATACACGTTTCGCATTAGCCATTCGGCCTTACCACATATATTCATGTTCACATTCATCACATTGGCCATTCGGCCTTATCTCATATATGCATGTTCACATTCATCACATTGGCCATCCGGCCTTATCACACATACGAATGTTCACATTCATCACATTGGCCATTCGGCCTTATCACACATACGCATGTTCACATTCATCACATTGGCCATTCGACCTTATCACGCATATATATATACAGGTTCACATTCATCACATTGGCCATTCAGCCTTATCACACATACGCATGTTCACATTCATCACATTGGCCATTCGGCCTTATCACACACATATATACGGGTTCACATTCATCACACTGGCCATTCGGCCTTGTCAGACATACGCATGTTCACATCCATCACAGTGGCCATTCGGCCTTATCACAATATATATACGGGTTCACATTCATCACATTGGCCATTCGGCCTTATCACACATACGCATGTTCACATCCATCACATAAAATCCTCAATCAAAATATAAATTTTCATGTATTCACATCACAATTATCCAAATATACTTCACATACCACATATACTTTCACGTATACACACTGTCTTGGCTGAATCTACATCTATCATTTTCCAATATCACAATTTAGAATTCACGTATGGGTTTAATCAATAGCTTATGAGCAACTAAAACAAGTTTATCAAGGTTTACAACATAATCTCAAATTCAGCACAAGCTGTTTTTCCTGAGCAATAGTCACTAAATTATTTATAACTGGAGCTACAAAACTCCAAATCACTTTCCATTAATTTTTCCTGAATATAGACTTGTATATCTTCCATCCATAAAATTTCCAGAATTTTAGGCTTGGCCAATCAATACCAGATTTTTCTTAAAGTTTCCCCTGTTTCACTGTTTGACTAATCTGACCACTCTTCACTACGAATCAAATTTCTCATTTTACAGAATTCAAAATGTGTTGTATTTGCTTTCATTTGAAACTAGACTCATTAAGGAGTCTAAGCATATAAATTTTATCTTATAACAATTTTTGTACAATTTATAATGATTTTCTAAAATCCGAACAGGGGATTTCGGAGTCATTCTGACACCGTCTCACACAACTTTAAATATCTCTTTATAGGAAATTTCTTTGCTCACAAGGTCTCTTTTATAAGAAACTAGGCTAATTAAGCCTTGATTACATATTTTATGCAGCCTATTATTCCACACCAACAATTTATAGTGATTTTCTAAAATCACGTTACTGCTGCTGTCCAAAGCAAATTATTACAATTTGCTCTTAAATTTCCAAGTCCAAACACTTATGAACTTACCATTTGAGTTTAAGACATATCATGGCCACATCATATCTTATTAAATCAACTCATTACGTCCTATTATGATTGAATTTACTCAACGTTTAATCACTTAAAACTTACCTCGGATGTTGTCGAACGATTTCGGCGGCTATTCGATCACTTTTTCCTTTCCTTTATCCAACTTTGGTCCTCTAAGCTTTTGAGCTAATTCAAACAAATTTAACTTATTAAAGTCTCATTATGCTAGCTTATGGCCGAATATGACAATGAATTTGATAGGTCATATGGCCACCTTTAGCTCAAATACAAAATGGTCATACGCATTTTTAATCACATTAAGCAATTTAGTACAATTAATCAAACATTTCCTCATGTGCACCTTTATGACCAAGTACACACATCATTAACCTAATATCAATTAACTAAGCACTTAACAAATTCTCCTTGAGCCGATTGTCTAAGTCAAGATAGGATCATCATTATGCTTACCTATAGCCGAATGTACAACATCAATCAATGCATTCATTCGTGTGGCCGAACATGCATGTCTATGTTGAGGCCGATTGCATACTTAATACATTCTACAAGTATGGTCACTTGTATTGACCAAATACCATTTTGTTTCAAGTTCAAAACTTGGCTAATACACATATATGCACTATTAAAACATCCTCTCCATTCCATCAATTCAACACATGCATTACTCATTAATATACAAAATTATATTCGGCCTTAGCACACCTCTTGCTGGCCGAATTTTTTCTCCATCTAGCAACATTTTATGTACTATGCCGAACCAAAAAGATCAAACACCTAGCTTAATCATTTCCAAAACACTTAACCGGCCTTTGACCAAGACTTTAAACAAAGTCTATGTTCGGCTATCACACATATGGGCATTATTAGTTCAAAGTTTTAACAAGATTAATTTCTTTGATCTTAACCTAAATGACAACCCCCATTGTTCATCTAGATTTAGCATGAAACAAACACCAACCAAGAAAACAACACCCATGGCCGAGTATCATCTTCATCACATAGCAAGATTTAAACCATAGGCTAGGTAGAACTCAAACTAACATCAAAAATATGCATGAATCTCATGGAACAACATCAAACTTACCTTAACCTAGCTACAAGCATGGCCGAATCTCTTCAACATTTCCTCCTCCTAAACACCAACCAACCGAACATGAAGCAAGAACTCCTTCCTTCTTCCTTAAAATTTTCGGCCAAAAGAAATGAAAGAGGATGAACAAATTTTCTTTTTTTTTCTTTTCTTCACTCACGGCAATGGGGGGGGGGACAATCACACACATCCTTTCTTTTCTTTTTTTTGTTTCTCATCCTACTAACACTAATATTTTATTGCCCATGCCCTTTATTTTATTAATCCTTACATAATGCACTACCCCAACATGTTTATGACATGTTTTAGCCATAACATCTTGTCCACCCATGCTCTTTATTTTATTAATCCTTACATAATGCACTACCCCAACATGTTTATGACATGTTTTTAGCCATAACATCTTGTCCACCCATGCTCATGACCGGCCACTACATATTAGGGGGGAAAATTGACATGCAAGTCCTCTCTTTTGATTACATGCACTATTAGGTCCTTGTAGATTAGCCTATCACATTCCAAAAATGTCACCCATAAGTCCTTTTGACTAAATTCACATGCAATTTACTAAATCGAAGCCTAAAACTTTCACACATTCATATTCACATATTTTAGACAATAATTATCATATTCAAATAATTTGGTGACTCAGTTTAGCGGTCCCGAAACCGCTTTCCGACTAGGGTCACTTTAGGGGTGTCACAACTCTTCCCCCCTTTAGGGATTTTCGTTCCCGAAAATTTCTACCGATGCATAGTTTAGGATAACGTCCTCTTATTGAATTATATTCATATAAACATTAGCTCATCGATAGCAATTGTAATTCATTATTGATTTCTCATCGATCTATAAAATCATTTTCTTATCTTAAAACAAATACATAAACATTTCTACAAGTATGCACATATATCTCATTTTCTTGATTTCATAAGGAATAATCACTTAATTTAATTCACAAATGCATTTCAAACACATATTAAGCACATATTAACATGTATAATTCACATCATCAACCCACATATTTGTAACCCACATTTTCATTCATGTATAAGCTGTAACCTAACCGAAAGTACACATATACTCAAACATCCTAATAAATATCCTTTATAACTTTATCACATCTCAATATTCAACTTAACTCATTTCCAAAAGAAAAGTCAACTTCCACGTACCTGAACATTTAGTTCATTTAGCACATTCAATCATAGTTAACGTTACCCGTATACAGTCGAATAGGCATAAAGCCTAATATAATACACTGGCATGAGATTTATTCTAGCGCATAACTCGTATATCCAAAATTATCAACATTCATCAAAAATTCTTTCAAACTTTCGAATGTCGAAACTTAATCAAAATAATTTCTTGAACAAGATTAACAAAATAGTGTCCATTCAGCAATAGCACATATAACTTCATATACCGAGAATCTCATAGACTAAATCCATAACACATTTTCAACTAAGCACTTAAGTGCACATATAACATAAATCTATTCCTTAACAACATATTCACCATTTTTTTTCATGTATCCACTTATAACAAAATTACAGTCGAAACAATAATCAATCGTCAATTTATATCTATTAATCCCCAATTCAAACTCAAATACCGAATATCATTATCTAATTAAAATTCCACATCTAACTTCAATTCTACTTCTTAAGATTTGTCAATTTAAAGAGCGTCGTACTTGTCTGAGTATGTCACTTACTTAAAGCCATAGTCCAACCGTGGTCTTACATATTATCACATATCGAGTCGATGCCATGTCCTAGACATGGTCTTACACAACATCTCAAATCAATGCCTTCATCCCAGATGAGGTCTTACATGAATCTCATTTCACACACTTAGTGCCCAGTGATCGATCTCGCACACATAGTGCTTGGTTGAAGAACTCGCACACACAGTGCCTCAATTACCGATTTCGCACACATAGTGCTCGATTAAAAGAATTTGCACACACAGTGCCTCTAATCATTCGCACACATAATGCCCATATTCATTCGTTATTACACATTGAAATGACTTAACTAAGTCTATAAAACATCATATATGTACACTTTTAAACATATCATCTCATTTAAATTTGAATTTGTATAGTAATGAACACTTAAACTTTGCTCAAATTACCGGCACGAAGCCTACTAGGCACGAAGGCCCGAATACACGTCACCAGCATGATTGCTCTTCGGGACCTAGCCCGGATATAACACCAGCACGAATGCTCTTCGGGGTTTAGCACGGATATATCACTAGCACGAATGCTCTTCGGAACTTAGCCCGGATACATCACTAGCACAAATGCTCCTCGGGACTTAGCCCAGATATATCACTAGCACGAATGCTCTTCGGGACTTAGCCCGGATATATCACTCTCAATTCTCATGTACATATACACATATAGCAATACACATTAGTATATCATTTACATTACTTGAATACAAACACAACATGCTTATCGACCATTCAACTTCCAGTTCCATAGCCACATACAAAAATCACATTTATAGTCATAACACTCTTTCAAAATTGCATCACTTATAATTCAATCCAAATCAAAATTCAAATACGAGTACATGATACGTACCTGATCAACTTAATAATTTAGGCATATCTAAGTGAAGTTATATCGCAAATTCTCATAGTTAGAAGCTTGCTACAGCTCGATCGGGATCAAGATTCATTACAATACAGCAAACACATTTCAATAGCCAAAAATCATCACACTATCATTTTATCACTTTATGGCATGTATAAATAGACTCACGCGTGCTACGTTAGTCCTAGAATCGACTAAACCGTAGCTCTGATACCAATAAAATGTAACACCCCAATCCCGTATCCGTCGTCGGAATAGATAAAGGGGCATTACCAGTCTTGAAACTCATATCAGAACAGTAAAAAAATTTTTTTTTGAACATTCCTTTAGATAAGTACTAGAGACAGTCAGGGATACAATTTAAACTTCTATAAGTACACATTCAAAAGATGCCATTTTCGCATAGCTTATATACATTAACCAAAATATCCTCTCACTACTAGTCTATTCTATACATGCCATAAGATAATCCAAAACGTAGCAGTACCAAACAATGGATAGTGATAGTGTGACTAGTTGCTGATGATCCCCGAGCCTGTAGCTTCGCAATGAGATCTATAAAATAGAGAAAACAAAGTAAACGGAGTAAGCATTACAATGCTTAGTAAGTTTTAAGCAGTGACAACAGATAACAATCAAATTATAACATAGTTGTTCATATTTTTATTTCACTCTTCCTTCGGGCATACCATCCCTTTACCGAATATGCACATCTCATCATATACAATAGGCAGATAAACTTTCTCATAAAAGTGAGCTCATGTGACATAGATATATTGTATGATTTCACATATCCTCCCACACTGATCCGAAGTCACATAATCATAGGAATAGTCTCATAGATTGCTCTCATATGCATCACATAACTACCTTATGATTTAGTTCAAATCAAGCTCACATATAAACTTGGAGTACATACCTATTTAACCTTTCGCGTTGAATATATTTATATGCAATTCTTATTACGAAGTCTTATAGCTCTAACCTCCACTCGGATTATCGGCGAGACCTTTAGCTCAGACGAAATCTCCACATGAAGTTATCGGGTCTTACCCGGACAAAATCTCCACACGTAGTCATCGGGTCTTACCCGGACATAATCTCCACACGTAGTCATCGGGTCTTACCCGGACATAATCTCCACACGTAGTCATCGGGTCTTACCCGGAATATATTTCCAAGTTTCATGTACATTTAATCACATGTTACAACATTCACATCGACTGTCATATTTGTAATTCATTTGCCTCATCCAAAAATCTAATAATACACACCTTTCACCGTTTGTCATTTGGCCACAATATATATATACACATCTCGTACATATCTCACATTAGCCATTTGGCTTTACCACATATCCATCTCATACACGTTTCGCATTAGCCATTCGGCCTTACCACATATATTCATGTTCACATTCATCACATTGGCCATTCGGCCTTATCTCATATATGCATGTTCACATTCATCACATTGGCCATTCGGCCTTATCACACATACGCATGTTCACATTCATCACATTGGCCATTCGGCCTTATCACACATACGCATGTTCACATTCATCACATTGGCCATTCGGCCTTATCACACAAATATATACGGGTACACATTCATCACATTGGCCATTCGGCCTTATCACACATACGCATGTTCACATCCATCACAGTGGCCATTCGGCCTTATCACACATATATATACGGGTTCACATTCATCACATTGGCCATTCGGCCTTATCACACATACGCATGTTCACATCCATCACATAAAATTCTAAATCAAAATATAAATTTTCATGTATTCACATCACAATTATCCAAATATACTTCACATACCACATATACTTTCACGTATACACACTATCTTGGCTGAATCTACATCTATCATTTTCCAATATCACAATTTAGAATTCACGTATGGGTTTAATCAATAGCTTATGAGCAACTAAAACAAGTTTATCAAGGTTTACAACATAATCTCAAATTCAGCACAAGCTGTTTTTCCTGAGCAATAGTCACTAAATTATTTATAACTGGAGCTACAAAACTCCAAATCACTTTCCGTTAATTTTTCCTGAATATAGACTCGTATATCTTCCATCCATAAAATATCCAGAATTTTAGGTTTGGCCAATCAACACCAGATTTTTCATAAAGTTTCCCCTATTTCACTGTTTGACTAATCTGACCACTCTTCACTACGAATCAAATTTCTCATTTTACAGAATTCAAAATGTGTTGTATTTTATTTCATTTGAAACTAGACTCATTAAGGAGTCTAAGCATATAAATTTTATCCTATAACCATTTTTGTACAATTTATAATGATTTTCTAAAAACCAAACAGGGGATTTCAGAGTCATTCTGACACCGTCTCACACAACTTTAAATATCTCTTTATAGGAAATTTCTTTGCTCACAAGGTCTCTTTTATAAGAAACTAGACTAATTAAGCCTTGATTACATATTTTATGCAGCCTATAATTCCACACCAACAATTTATAGTGATTTTCTAAAATCACGTTACTGCTGCTGTCCAAAGCAAATTATTACAATTTGCTCTTAAATTTCCAAGTCCAAACACTTATGAACTTACCATTTGAGTTTAAGACATATCATGGCCACATCATATCTTATTAAATCAACTCATTACGTCCTATTATGATTGAATTTACTCAACGTTTAATCACTTAAAACTTACCTCGGATGTTGTCGAACGATTTCGGCGGCTATTCGATCACTTTTTCCTTTCCTTTATCCAACTTTGGTCCTCTAAGCTCTTGAGCTAATTCAAACAAATTTAACTTATTAAAGTCTCATTATGCTAGCTTATGGCCGAATATGACAATGAATTTGATAGGTCATATGGCCACCTTTAGCTCAAATACAAAATGGTCATACGCATTTTTAATCACATTAAGCAATTTAGTACAATTAATCAAACATTTCCTCATGTGCACCTTTATGACCAAATACACACATCATTAACCTAATATCAATTAACTAAGCACTTAACAAATTCTCCTTGAGCGATTGTCTAAGTCAAGATAGGATCATCATTATGCTTACCTATAGCCGAATGTACAACATCAATCTATGCATTCATTCGTGTGGCCGAACATGCATGTCTATGTTGAGGCCGATTGCATACTTAATACATTCTACAAGTATGGTCACTTGTATTGACCAAATACCATTTTGTTTCAAGTTCAAAACTTGGCTAATACACATATATGCACTATTAAAACATCCTCTCCATTCCATCAATTCAACACATGCATTACTCATTAATATACAAAATTATATTCAGCCTTAGCACACCTCTTGCTGGCTGAATTTTTTCTCCATCTAGCAACATTTTATGTGCTATGCCGAACCAAAAAGATCAAACACCTAGCTTAATCATTTCCAAAACACTTAACCGGCCTTTGACCAAGACTTTAAACAAAGTCTATGTTCGGCTATCACACATATGGGCATTATTAGTTCAAAGTTTTAACAAGATTAATTTCTTTGATCTTAACCTAAATGACAACCCCCATTGTTCATCTAGATTTAGCATGAAACAAACACCAACCAAGAAAACAACACCCATGGCCGAGTATCATCTTCATTACATAGCAAGATTTAAACCATAGGCTAGGTAGAACTCAAACTAACATAAAAAATATGCTTGAATCTCATGGAACAACATCAAACTTACCTTAACCTAGCTACAAGCATGGCCGAATCTCTTCAACATTTCCTCCTCCTAAACACCAACCAACCGAACATGAAGCAAGAACTCCTTCCTTCTTCCTTAAAATTTTCGGCCAAAAGAAATGAAAGAGGATGAACAAATTTTCTTTTTTTTTTCTTTTCTTCACTCACGGCAATGGGGGGGACAATCACACACATCCTTTCTTTTCTTTTTTTTGTTTCTCATCCTACTAACACTAATATTTTATTGCCCATGCCCTTTATTTTATTAATCCTTACATAATGCACTACCCCAACATGTTTATGACATGTTTTTAGCCATAACATCTTGTCCACCCATGCTCTTTATTTTATTAATCCTTACATAATGCACTACGCCAACATGTTTATGACATGTTTTTAGCCATAACATCTTGTCCACCCATGCTCATGGCCGGCCACTACATATCAGGGGGGGAAAATTGACATGCAAGTCCTCCCTTTTGTTTACATGCACTATTAGGTCCTTGTAGATTAGCCTATCACATTTCAAAAATGTCACCCATAAGTCCTTTTGACTAAATTCAAATGCAATTTACTAAATCGAAGCCTAAAACTGTCACACATTCATATTCACATATTTTAGACAATAATTATCATATTCAAATAATTTGGTGACTCAGTTTAGCGGTCCCGAAACTGATTTCTGACTAGGGTCACTTTAGGGGTGTCACAGGTCAAGGTGGTGCTCAGCCACCAAGGGGTGGATAGCTGCCGCCAAGGGGTCATGGACAGGCTAGAGGCGGTAACGGTAATGGCCGAGGACGTAGAACACCAGGCAGAAATATAGGCCATGCTGAGGCAAGACAGCCAGCTTTGGTTTATGCTTCTCGTCACCGAAAGGACGGGGATGCCCCAGATGTGATAACGGGTATGTTTCTTAAATATGAGTTACCTTACACAACCTTGATTGATATTGGCTCGACGCATTCATATGTTGCATGCAATAAGACTAAGCCTTTGGGTGATATGTTTGAGATTATTACAAATAAGATGATTGCGATAAGTCCATTAGGGCAGTCTGTAGGAGTGAATAAGTTGTTTAGGGAGGTACCCTTAGTAGTCCAAGGGGTTACCTTTTTAGTAGATCTAATGGAGTTGCCATTTAGCGAATTTGACTTAATCTTAGGTATGGATTGGGTGGTGAAGCACCGAGCCACCTTGGGTTGCACTGCAAAGCAAAAGGTATTAAGAACGACGGAGGATAAGGAGGTGGTGGTAATTGGTGAACGCCGGAATTACCTGTCGAATGTGATTTCGGCTTTGAAGGCTGAAAAGTTAGTACGAAAGGGATGTGAAGCCTTTTTGGCTTATATTAGTGATGCGAAGGCTAAAAGCCCTACTGTTAAGGAGTTGAGAATGGTTAGGGAATTTCATATGTATTTCCCGAGGAGCTGCCTAGGTTGCCACCCAGCAGAGAAGTAGAATCTGGAATCGAGTTGTTACTTGGGGCGGCTCCAGTGTCTATCGCTCCTTATCAGATGGTACCAAAGGAGTTGGTAGAACTTAAGGCACAGATTCAGGAATTGTTGGATCGAGGATTCATACGACCAAGTGTGTCTCCATATGGAGCACCGGTGTTGTTCGTAAAGAAGAAGGATGGAACATTACGAGTGTGCATTGACTATCGACAGTTAAACAAGTTAACTGTTAAAAACAAGTACCCTCTATCGAGAATCAATGATCTTTTTGACCAGTTTAGGGGAGCTTCGGTGTTCTTGAAGATTGACTTGCGTTCGGGGTACTACCAATTAAGGGTTAAGGAGGCAGATGTGCATAAGACAGCTTTTAGAACTCGTTATGGGCACTACGAGTTCTTGGTGATGCTATTAGGGCTGACAAACGCACCTACCGCTTTCATGGATCTCATGAATCAGGTCTTCCAGCCCTAATTGGATCGGTTCATGGTAGTCTTCATCGATGACATTCTGGTGTACTCAAACGATGAGGAGGATAATAATGCACACTTAAGGATTGTGTTGCAGACTTTGAGGGAGAAACAACTGTATGCCAAATTCAGTAAGTGTGAATTTTGGCTAAGGGAGGTTACTTTTCTAGGACATGTGGTGTCGGCCGAGGGGATTAAGGTGGATCCCTGAAAAATTGAAGCGGTGTTAGACTAGAAAACACCCAAGTCAGTGTCAAAAATTTGAAGTTTTTTGGGCTTGACAGGATACTATAGGCAGTTTTTTGAGGGCTTTTTAGTAATTGCTACACCCTTAACTAATTTTTTGAGGAAGGGAGTACCGTTTGTTTGGACGGACAAGCAGCAGGAGAGTTTTGGAAAACTTAAGAAAGTTTTAACTAAGGCCCCTGTGTTGGTTCGGCCAGTTCCTGGGAAGGAATTTACGGTTTATAGTGACGCGTCACATATGGGCTTAGGATGTGTCTTGATGCAAGAAGGAAAGGTGGTTGCATATGCGTCACAGCAACTTAAGACTCACGAGGTAAACTACCCAGCCCATGATTTGGAGCTAGCTGTAGTGGTTTTCACACTAAAGATATTAAGGCATTAATTATACGGGGAGAAGTGTATAATTTATTCAGACCACAAGAGTTTGAAGTACCTCATTACCCAAAAGGAGATAAACCTTAGGCAGCATAGGTGGGTGGAATTATTGAAGGATTATGATTGTATGATTGAATACCACCCTGCCAAAGCGAATGTGGTAGCCGATGCATTGAGTCGTAGGGCTAAGTCAGACTTGAGTGCTATGCTCGCCCGATTAAGCTTGTTGGAAGATGGTAGCTTGTTAGCTGAGTTTCAAGTAAAGCGAGTGTGGATTGAGTAGATAAGGAGCAGTTGATGGATGAGACCTTGGGTGCCATCTTAGACAAGTAGAGAATGGGGAGACATCAGACTTTTGGATAAATAGTGAAGGAGTGTTGTGTTCCCGTGGGAGAATGTGTATACCTAAGAATAGTGATCTAAGACACTCTATTCTGTGAGAAGCACGTAGCAGCCTCTATGCTATGCATCCTGGCGGAAACAAGATGTATCGGAACTTGCAGGAGCTTTACTGGTGGCCTGGACTTAAGCGCGAAGTTACGAAATTCATAAGTAAGTGCTTGGTTTGTCAAAAGGCAAAGGTGGAGAATCAGCTACCTTTGGGATTGCTTCAGCCAATGAAGATTCCACTCTAGAAGTGGGAGAGGATCACTATGGACTTTGTTAGTGGGCTACCCTTAACGCCTACTAAGAAAGACTCGATATGGGTTATAGTGGATCGGTTAACAAAGTCTGCCCATTTCGTACCGGTTCGTACTAACTATTCATTGTAAAAGCTAGCTAGGCTGTATGTGGTAGAGATTGTAAGATTGCATGGAGTGCCGGTATCAATAATATTTAACAGGGACCCACATTTCACTTTGTAATTTTGGAAGAAGCTGTATGAGGCGTTAGGTACTAGGCTGAACTTTAGTACGGCTTTCCACCCTCAAACTGATGCACAGTCTGAAAGGGTGATCTAAGTATTGAAAGATGTGTTGAGGGAATGCGTGATTGAGTTCCGAGGTAGCTGGGAGGACTATTTACCTTTAGCCAAATTTGTGTACAATAATAGCTACCAAGCAAGCATTGGGATAGCTCCATACGAAGCACTGTATGGGTGAAGGTGTCGAACTCCAGCATGTTGGACGGAGTTGGGCGAACGAAGAGTTTTGGGCCCTGAGTTAGTAGCCGATACTCAGAATAAGGTAAAATTGATTCAAGATCAGTTGAAGGAGGCCCTGGATAGGCAGAAGTCCTATGCTAACCTTAAGCATCGAGAAATAGAGTTTGCAGTGGGGGACTTAGTTTTCTTTAAGGTCTCTCTGTGGAAGAAGGTATTAAGGTTTGGACGAAAGGGGAAGCTAAGCCCAAGGTTCATTGGGCCATATCGAGCTCTAAGGTGGATTGGGCTAGTCGCCTATCAGCTAGAATTACCTCTTGAACTAAGCTAGATCAACGATGTGTTTCATGTCTCCATGCTGAGACGGTATCGCTCAGATCCTTCACACGTCGTGGCGGTTGAAGAAATCGAGGTCAGGCCAGAGCTAACTTTCAAGGAAGAGCCCATACAAATAATTGGTTGAGATGTCAAAGAACTGAGAAGGACATTCATTCCATTAGTCAAAGTGCTTTGGAGGAACCATAAGGCTGAGACGACTACTTGGGAACCCGAGGAAGTGATGCAACGTCAATATCCTCAACTGTTTGAATCAGGTAAAATTTCGAGGACAAAATTTCTTTTAGGGGATAGAGTTGTAATGCCCCAAAAATCCCAAAATCCAAAAATCCCGAAATCTTAATTTTTTTTTGTACTTAGCAATTCTGGTTAAGTGTTAATTACACAAGGGTAGGTATTGGGCAAGGTTTGAGTTCGAATTAAGGGGTAGAAGAAATTATAATTTAATTGTTAAAAGAATCAGGGTTGGCAAGTAGTTGGGATTTTAAATAAAGATAGGGGAAAATAGCATCAAAAAGCCTTGTGGAGGAGTGGCTAAGTGATGCCACTTAGAGTGAAGGGAGGTGGTGTTAATAGCTAGGAAGGAGGTCCAAGGTTCGAATCCTAGCTTAGTGTTTTCAGAAGTTTAAATTTGGCCTTCTAGAAGGTTGGAAGTGGCGTGGAAATGCACTCCAAGGGAAGTGTTCAGGAGAGAAATTTGAGGAAAGGATCAATGGGTTATCAGGGAGAAAAATGAGGGGATGAGAAGTGACGAGCAAGTAAAGCTGAAATGGGAACTTGGGCTTGAGGAGTTCGGCCATAAGGGTTATAAATAGGTGCCGAATACAAGGGTATGAGGCTAATGCTGAAATCTTTTTCTCACCTTGTTGCCAGAAACCCTCTTCCCTAAAACCCAAAAACCTTTTTGTTTTCTTCCTTTTCTTTCTGACGATTTCTCCAAAAGCCAAAAACCCTTGTTCTCCTTTTCCTTGTGCCGATTTTTTTTTCACTTTTGGGTTTAGCCGATTCTTCTTCCTCTCTCCCTTGGTGCTGAATAAGCAATTGTTGCCATTCAAACTCTAGAGCCGAATACTCTTTGACAGAATCTAGTGGAAGTGTTACTCTTCCAATCGATTTTCTTTGCTAAGTATCAAATATTGTCTCTCACTCTTTCTAATCAACTGTGGTAGGGAATTAGTATCTGATCTCGGATCTTAGCTCATTGCCGACTTACTCCTTAGGTGTTGCGGTATTGGTAAGTATTCCTCTCCCATTAGCTAAGGTGGCCGAATATTCATAGTTAAGGTAGGGGGACTTGTGTTGGATACAAGTCATCTATTATTCTGGTTTTAATGAGTAAGATTAATGCAGATCTAGGGAGCATGTGATCAAGGAAAGCTATTAAGGATTGGTGTTCAAGGTAAGGTTAAGGTGAGGTTTCAGTTTTTGGGTAGAATATGGATTAAACATACGATTAATGGAAGGGTGATATCATTGTAGGTTGGTGACTAAGGGAATCGCGGCACGCTTGCTTACCAGGTGTGTACATACACTACAAAGACAAGTAGATCGGAAAAAGCCAAAATGTCAAAAAGCCGAAAGTTTGGCTATGGCAGTCTTGCGAGTGCGCGAACACTCGAAAGGGGGAAACTGATAGGTTGCCTAAGGCCCATGGGTGATTCCATGGACTTGGGTTGTGAATAGGCCAAATGGGTCGAAATAGGCTAATGGGCCCGATGGGCTATTGGGCCCATAATAGGCCAAATTTTGATAAGTGATGCTATGTGATAGAAAATTTATGTGTGAGCATGAATATAATGTGATTTGGGCCAGATGGACCATATAAATGAGATTGGGCCTAATGGGCCATATAAAGGTGATTTGGGCCTGATGGGCCATATGAAATGTGAATTGGGCCTGATGGGCCATATAAATGAGATTGGGCCAAGTTGGCCATATGCATGTATGTAGGGGTTTTGGGCCTAGTATATGATAACTACATAAAACTTAATTAATATATTGCGACCATGGACAAGTCATATGGTTAAGGTGTGGCAACGGGTATATGCATGTCTAGGATTCGATCTAGGGAGAGCTTAGTACTTAAGCAGTCTTAATGACTCACCTCCTCTTCTCTGGAATCCTACCGGACTTAGTTTTTTTAAGCATTTCAGTTTTCATTTCTTTTTAAGTGTGTTCAGATTAGATTGTAATAAGGGTTTCATTATGTTATTATTACTTGAATTATTATTATTATTTTCATTGTAATTACGAGAATTTGAACATGGATTTATTAAATTATAGTATGTCTTTTCTACGTTTCTACAACTAAATTTTTAAGTCACATGTTTTCATCAAATCTTATGTTTCAAACAAGTGATTGAAAGGAGTTTATTTTTAAGATTTTCTTTTATTTTAAGAAGGGTTTTCAATGAAAACACGGTTTTCACTAAAACACTCCAATGTAACATGCCGGATACGGCCATAATGTCTAGGCCGGGTTTGGGGCGTTACAAATATCATTCACGTAATCAAACCAAATCATCTTATTCCATAATCGAATATATACCTATGTACGTACATTATAATAGTTCAAATAATCAACCAACAGTCATGACACAAATATCTTCCTTGTCATTACAAACCGAATCATATGCAAACATGTCATATGCATCATTTATAAATATATTCAATTACTTATCTTTAGCCGAATATGAATGTGCACCATTTATAATTTCATTAATAAAAAACCGATTCCATGGGACCATATTATTACTAATTCATCTAGTACTTTACACATAATTATAATCAAACCTTAAACTAATCAAATTGACGGAAAAACCGAATCACAAACAAAACATGTCATATATTTATTTATGCATAGTTTGCCTATCATTAATCGAATACAAACATCATATTTTACACTTTTAAATATTTCGTTATAAGCTAACCAAAACATACCTAAATCATAATCCTAAATTACCATTTGAAATTATACTAAAACACTTAACCAAAATAGGCAAGTAGCATATTCATTTCTTATCTTCACTAACCGAACCTAATAGCCAGATACCAACAATGACATATATACTACTTAACCAATTTAATAAATACCATATACCGAACATACATTCATCTGTTATCTCATTACCAAGCTGAGTTAAAAGTCCAAACATCACACCAAACACTCAAAGAAAAACACACCTTCTAAATTAAGCTAATTTCATGGCCTAATATGCATCATGCCTTGCATTACTCATTACCAAATCACCAAAACCAAACACATCAAACATATTAACCATGAACATATATAATCGAAGTTAAGCATAATGATTAAGCCAGTCTCAGAAGGCCTAATATATACAACACAAAGTCAAACATAATATAACAAGCCTCTACATTCCATATGTTCAAAGTTTCAAACTTATAAAATACTGAAATAACGATCGGTAGTGTGACAGACTTCCTTGACAATCCCCAAGCTCGTAACTAGCTTTCAAAAATCTATAAAACAATGAATAAACACACATAGTAAGCTTGAATAGCTTAGTAAGTCATAAGCTAATATATCAACATATGAATATTAACATTATAATATCGTTTGGCTGAATTTAAACAATCACATGTACATATAAATCACCATTTATAACATGCATAATTTATATCATCATTTCAAGTACTAAACTTACCTTAATTTCATGAACATAACTTTGCAAGTACCGGAACCATTTAACTCGATTTCACATTCGATCTTAACTTAACATTGCCCGTTGAATCATTCGGAATCAATAAGGATACTCGGATAGCTCGAAAAGCTCGTACAATGCCTACATCCCAGATGAGGTCTTACAAGTAATCAACTATCGATGCCACTGTCCCAGACAGGGTCTTACACGAAATCATATATGATGCCAATGTCCCAGACATGTTCATACACGTAAATCTCAAATCGATGCCAACGTCCCAACGTGGTCTTAGACGAAATCACATATCGTAATCCTATGTCATGGCATATGTATCCTAACTATTCCTAGGGTTCGTATGGGGCTTACGGACATCATACTTCAATTGATTCAAGCTCGTAATTAATTCTCTCATGCTTAATTCACATCAGCATATACACATATATTCATTATAAATCAATTCGACACACATATATAGTTACTAAAATTCAATTTGGCACAGTTAAATACATTTTCATATGAATTTAACAACAACTATTTACTTATGAACTTACCTCGGACAAGGACGAACGGACCGGAGCGACTATTCGACAACTTTAGATTTCCTTCGATCCAAATCTGATTTCCTCTTTTCTTGATCTAAATTAATACAAATTCGACTTATTTAATCATATATTCATTCAAATTCATCCAAAAACACATAAATGGGCAAACTACACTTTTGCCTCTAACATTTCACATTTTTCACAATTTAGTCCCTATTGCACAAAACACAAAATATTCAAAATTTCACCACACCCATGCTTGGCCGAATTTCACTAAGGTCCGTAGCAGCCCATTTCTTTCATTTATTTCACATTTTGACCCCTTAATTTACAAAATTCACATTTTAATCCTAAATAGGCATTTTTACTAAATTTCACTTAATTAAACTTGACAATCTAACAACATATATTTATTTTTCATCATCAAACACAAAAATCATCAAGCTATCAACAATGAAAAATCTCAAATTTATTATCAAATTCAAAAATTCAAGCATGGGCTAGCTAGTACTCGAAGCAACGATCTCAAAAACATAAAAATTATCAAAAACTGAGCAAAACACTTACCATAATCAAGCTTGGAAAAGGCCGAATACACAAAAGCTTATAAACTCTTTTTTTCTTTCTCAAGTTTCGGTCATGCAAAAGATGAACAAGCATATATATAATTTTTATGTTATGTTTTATTATATTAACATATTTAACTAATTTACAAAACTAACATTAATGATTTTAATGATAAAACCTTATAATATAAGCCCATTACCGTCCATGCATAATTTCAATGGTCAAATTGCAACATATGGACCCCACAATATAAAGCACATAACAATTCGACACATAAACAATTAGTAGCCAACTTTTTCATTTTAAGGGGTTAAGTCTTTTTTATTAAATCGAGCACACAAACGATAAAATTTTCACACGAAACTTTCACACATATCAATTCACATAGTATAAACACCAAAAATAATTTAAAATATTTTTCTGACTTAGATTTGTGGTCCCAAAACCACTATTCTGATTAGGGTCTAAACCGGGCTATTACATACGTCCACCTTTGCTTTATCGACTTCAATTCCTCTTTACGGGATTTTATGTCTTAAGACAATCCCTTCGTTGACCATAAAATGACATTTTTCCCAGTTAAGGACAAGATTCCTCTTCGTATCTCTTTAGTTCCTTAGCCAAATTACTCAAACAAATATCATAAGTGTTATGAAAAATAGAAAAATCATCCATGAAAGCCTCAACAAAATTTTCAACCATATCAGTGAATATTGCCATCATGCATCGTTGAAAGGTTGCAAGTGCATTGCATAAACCAAAAGGCATTTGCCTAAAAGCAAATGTACCGTATGGACAAGTAAGGTTGTTTTATGTTGGTCCTCTAGAGCTACAACTATTTGGTTATATCCCGAATAGACATCTAAAAAATAATAGAATTCATTACCTGCCAGTATATCTAACATCTAATCCATAAAAGGCTACGAAAAATGGTCCTTCCGAGTGGCTTTGTTCAATTTTCTGAAATCAGTATAGATTCTCCAGCTGGTAACAGTTCTCGTTGAAATTAACTCGTTATGCTCATTTTTGACAATTGTGATTCCACCTTTCTTCCGCACATACTGTACCGAACTTACCTACGAACTATCTGAAATAGGATAGATTATTCTTGCATCTAACCATTTGATCACTTCCTTTATCACAACTTCTTTCATAATAGGATTGAGCCTCCTTTGCCCATCAATTCGAGCTCTTTCACCTTCTTCCAAAATAATTTTATGTGTAAAAAAATAAGGGCTTATACCTCAAATATCAGCTATGGTCTAACCAATTGCTTTCTTAAATTTTTTTAGAACAGCAATTAGTTGCTCCTCTTGATCTTTCATCGGTTTTGCTAAAATAATCACAGGAAAAGTAGAACAGTCACCTAAATAAATGTATTTCAAATGGGAATGAAGTACCTTTAGTTCGAGTTTAGGTGGTTATTTGATTGACAACTTGGGTTGCACAAATTATTTGACTTCTAACTCTAACAGTTCAAATTTGTGGATTGAATAAAATTTTTTCGATTGGCTGACATCAAAACCATGTTTTCTTTTAGAGTATTCACATTGTGGCAGGTGTCATTTCAGTGAGTACCGAGGAAATGATAGAGGTTGTTTCAAGTGTGGTTCATTAGACCATTTCATTCGAAACTGTCCTGAAATGGATGACAAAGAGAAAAACTAAGATGTGAGATCGAGTAATGCTCCTTCGAGCGGTAGACCACAGAAGAACCAGGAAGTAGGGCTAGAAATAGAGGTGTGCATCGAGATTCTGTCGTACGGTTCAAGGACCAAGCACCTGCAATGACTTATGCCATTTGCACTCGCAAAGAGGCATCGTCACCTGATGTGATTACGGGTACCTTTTATCTTCATGATGTTTCTGTTGGTACTTTGATTGATCTAGGATCTACCCATTCGTATGCTTGTGTGAAACTGGTGTCTAGCATGAATATGCCTGTCAAGTCTACAGAATTTATGGTAAAGGTGTCAAACCCATTAGGTAAGCATGTATTAGTTGACCAAGTATGTAGAAATTTTCCCTTGACAATTAGAGGTCAGTGTTTTCCAACTAACCTCATGTCATTGCCGTTTGATGAATTTGACGTTATCATTGGTATGGATTGGTTGTCTACCCATGATGTTATAGTGAATTGTGGAAAGAAATTCATTGAACTAAAATGTGAAAATGGGGATATTCTTGGGGTTGAATTAGGTGAACTAGATAGCTTACCAGTAGTGATTTCTTCTATGATTGCTGAAAAATATATGAGAAAAGGGTACAAGTCTTATCTCGCATTTGTGTTGAATACCCAAGTGTCGAAAGTAAAGATTGATTCAGTGGCATAGTATGTGAGTTTTTTGATGTGTTTTCGGAAGAGTTGTCCGAATTGCCTCCAACTAGAGAAGTCGAGTTTGTATTGAGTTGGTCCCTGGTACGATGCCTATTTCAGTTGCCCCGTATAGGATGGCACTGTTGGAGTTAAAAGAGTTAAAGGTTCAGCTACAAGAGTTAATGAATAAGGGTTTTGTGAGACCTAGGTATTCTCCGTAGGGTGTTCTAATACTTTTTGTGAAGAAGAAGGACGGTTCGATGAGGTTATATATAGACTACAGATAGCTCATCAAGGTGATTGTGAAGAAGAAGTATCCTTTGCCAATGATCAATGATTTGTTTGACCAATTGAAAGGAGCCACTCTGTTTTCTAAGATAGACTTGAGGTCTGGTTATTACCAGTTAAGAGTTAAGGAGCAACATGTGTCGAAAATGGCATTTCGAGCGACGTATGGCCATTATGAGTTCCTTGTCATGCCCTTTGGCTTAACAAATGCTCCTGCAGTATTTATGGACTTAATGAACCATATTTTTTGATCGTACTTGGATAAGTTTGTTGTTGTTTCTACCGATGATATATTAATTTATTCTCGTGACAAGAATGAACACGTGGAGCATTTGAGAACTGTTTTGCAGACTTTAAGATATAGGCAGTTGTATGCCAAGTTTAGTAAATGTGAGTTTTGGCTCTGAGAGGTTGGATTCTTAGGACACATCGTGTCGGGTGATGGAATTAGAGTTGACCTGAGTAAGATCTCGACTATTGTTGAGTGGAAACCACCGAGGAATGTATCGAAGTTTAGAAGCTTTCTAGGCTTAGCGGGTTACTACAGATGATTTGTTAAAGGATTTTCCATAATTGCTACTCCGATGACGAGATTACTATACAAAGATGTCAAGTTCGAATGGATGAAAAAATGGCAATAGAGTTTCAAGAAAAGGCGTTGTTAACTGAAGCTCCAATTTTAGTGCAACCGAAACCGGGAAAATAATTCGTGGTGTAAAATGACGCATCCTTGAATAGATTGGGATGCGTGCTCATGAAAGAAGGTAAGGTAATAGAGTATGCCTCGAGACAATTGAAGTCACATGAGAAAAATTATCCGACTCACGACTTAAAGTTAGCCAGCATAGTGTTTGCACTGAAGATTTGGAGACACCATTTGTATGGCGAAAGATGCCAAGTATTCACAGACCATAAAAGTCTAAAGTATTTGATGACTCAAAAGGAACTGAATCTTCACCAACGAAGATGGCTAGAGCTCATAAAAGACTATGAACTGGTGATCGACTATCACCCGGGGAAGGAGAACGTGGTCGTCGATGCTTTAAGTAGGAAGTCATTGTTTGCCTTGAGGGCTATGAACATTCAGTTGTTAGTAACCGGCGATGGTTCAATTTCAACCGAGTTGAGAGTGAAACCAATGTTTTTGCAAGAGATTTATGAAGCTCAGAAAGGTCATAAAGAATTGCAAGCTAAGAAAACTCAGTGCGAGACGAGTATAGAATCAGATTTTCAGATTGGTTCAGGTGGCTGTTTAATGTTTCGAGACAGAATGTGTGTATCCATGGATGAGGTGCTTATTCTGAAAATTTTGCATGCGTAACACCCCAAAAATTTATACAGTAAGATATTACTCTTAATATAGTAAAATAAGGAAATAAAGAGACAATAAAAGGAAAATTGAGTTATGTCACTCGGAAGTATATTATGACATATTGATTCAATAAAGGATTAAATTGTAGAAGTGAGAAAAGTTTTGTGGCCCAAGAGTAAATACTCAAAATTTGAGTGATTAAAGTGTCAATATGAAAAAGTTAAAGGGAAAAATTTTCAATTGGAAGAGAGAGAAATCTAGAAAGTAATGATTATGTTGGAGATATTTTAGATTAATTAATTAATTAAATATTAGTTATTAATATTTTAATTTGATTTTTTATATGATATTTTTTTTATTTTTTTTATTATTTTATTACTATATATAAAGAAAGAAAGATGAGGAAATTCTCATCCATTTTCCATGAATTCACGTTAGGAAGAAGAGAAGAGAAGAAAGAAACTTTTCATTCTTTACAATTTAGTCCTTCTACCAAAAATTTACCATTTTCACTTAGAAATCAAAAGAATTTCCATAGCTACCAAGGGAGAAAAATGTTAAGGAGACTATGGGGAGTTAGAATATCAAATAGGATTCAAGGAATAGAACTTGGAGGAGAGAGAAAATCAAATTAAAGATTAGAATCAATAGAACATGGTAAGTACATCAATATTTCAATATATTTTTAAGTTTGTTATTATTGAGAAAACATGGAAATAATGTTATAGTAGAGTCTTCTTATATAAGGTTCTACGATCTTGATGAGTTAGTGAAAGGAAATAGGAGAAAGTGATGGGAAATATTGTAGAGAAAGGGAATAAGGGTGTTATAAACATGGTAAATAATATCTTGCACTAAAACAGTTTTGGACAGCAGCAGTAGGATAAATTTAAAAAATCACCAAAAACTATGAAAGTTGAATTAGAGGTTTAATAAAACATGAAATTAAATCTTAATGACTCTAGTTTCTTATAGAAGAAACAATGTAAGCAATAGAATTGTAAATCATGAAATATGATAAATTTTGTGAGACAAGGTCAGAATAATTTCGGGTTCCCTTGTTCTGACTTTAGAAAATAGTAAAAAATTTGATAAAAATAATTATGGGCTTAAATTTATATGTTTAGAATCCTAAATGAGTCTAGTTTCAAGAGAAATAAATGATACCATCATTTGAATCTTGTCCGAGGAGATAATTAATTTTTAGTAAAGAATGGTCAAAACTGTCAAACAGCAGAATAGTAGTGACTTTAAAGAATAAACTGTACTTATTGGCTAAGCCAAAAATTCTTAAAATTTTACGGTAAGAATATATTTAAGTCTAATTTTATCGAAAATTATATGATCTTAATTTTGAGGTCTGTAGCTCAAGATATAAAAAATTTAGTGACTATGACGCAAATGGACAGTTTTGAATATACATATAAGTGAATAGTGAAAGTATTGATAAAGTTACTTGTAGAATGTTATATAAATTAAGGATGAGGAATGGAGAGGAGGAGGATGAGAATATGTATGAATATTTAGCTAGCATGGCTAATTTGTATGTTTTAGGCCCAGAGACTAAATTGAATAAAAGTACAATTTTAGGGGCAATTTTGTAAGGATATAAAAATGACCAATTTAAAGGAAATGAAATGACTTATTGTCTAAATTAATAAATTGAATGGAAATATCAATTTAGATCAAGATTGGATGAAAATCGGGGAAAATGAAAAATTACCAAAATGCCCCTAAATCTGGTTATTTTTGCAATTTTGTCAGGTAAATTTGTGTATCATAATTGAGCATGAAAATGTGTTAAATTGTATGTTATATTGGATTGAATGTGAAATATTAGTACATCCGTATAATATGAAACAATATGAATATGAAATGAATTATTACCATATATGCTTGAAGTATATATATAATGATTTGTACATGTTATCTGGACACATGGTGTGGAAAGTATATGCATATAGAATTTGATTTATGTTAAGTTTGATATGAATTATTATCAGAATAAATATACGTGAAATATATGGAAATTATGGTACATGAAATTTTAATATAAAGAAATAAATGACTTTAAATGGTAAGAGAATTATATATTTCATGACATGCACATATATGATTATCTTTGATTTATTGATACAAGGAAATTATGTAGGTGGAGACAATTATTAAACTCAAGTGTGACGTGTTGAGAAAATGAGTATATGAATGTTGAGTTTATATAAAATATGCGTAAGTATACTAACAATGTTGATTGATGCTAAGACAAGTGCCAAGCTATTGATTGAATGATAATATATTTATCTATAGGATGCATTGAACCGGTAAGTATTTAACGAAAATTTTTGCTAAATGAAATGTAAATCCGAGTAATGCTCTGAAACCTTGTTCTGGCGACGGATACGGGTTAGGGGTGTTACATTTAGTGCTATCAAAGCTAAGGTTTAGTCGGTTCTCGGACCGAATGTAGCATATGTGAAGTCTGGAAATACATGCAACTATGTAACCTATGATAATAAAATATGATATCTTCCAACCCTGATGAGATTTATTTTACTTAAAGATAAAGATGCTATCCTAACCGAGCTAATTCTGATAATGTTGAAACCGATATTTGAATATATGAGTAAAAGTGGATTATGACAAGTCGGAACTTGTAAAGGTATGAATAAATGTTACATTTAAATTTATGTGCAAATGTGGTAACATAATTGTCATTTTAAGTAATTTAATGATATTTGTATGATATGATGATTAATATCATGAAATATTATGCTTTGTGGTTATTATTTAGTAATGTGCAAATTATGTGAGCTACTTGATAAATATGAATAAGTGATTATTGTGAAATTTGAATATTTGTTATTGAAAGGTACAGTGAAATGCATTGAATTAAGAATATGTGTGATTAATTGAAATCTGCATTGATTGAATAAATGAAATGAATAAGTTTGTATGTAAATAAATTATCGATTCTTTTTATGTTGTTATATTTTGTTATCATATGAGATGCGGTTGCCTATAGACTAATTATTTGATGAAACTTGCAAATTGACGTAGACTAGGAATGAGATTATTAAAAGTTGAAGAGAAAGATTTCCCGTTTGAACCTTAGGAATAGATGAGGATACAACTGACATGTCACTAGGATATTTGAGTTCCGAACTCGTTGAGTTGAGTCCGAGTTCGTGAGATATAATCAGGCATCCAAACTCGTTAAGTTGAGTCCGAGTTCGTTAGATGTAACTAGGCATCCAAACTCGTTGAGTTGAGTCCGAGTTCACTTATGGGCGGGTTACATGGTAGCTTGAGCTACATATTCATGGACTATTGAGTTTGGTTTAGCAGCGAGCATAACACTTATGTGCATGCATTACGTTGTATCCGATTATATTCTGATGAGTTCAACGGGAAATCGATTAAGTGAAAATACATGAAAATTAAATTATGAGGCTTTATATTGATTAATTTATATACAATGAAATTTATGAGATTTATATTGATTAAGTTCAAAACGGTAAAAGTGAAAAAGTTCAATAGTTGAGCAATGGATAATGCAGTCAAAACTGAGAATGAGTTAATAAGTGAAGATGGGTTCCGGATAGAGATATTAGATTTTTGAAAATTACTTGGGATATACAATACCACTGCTAAAGAAAGAAGTTAATTATAGGAAAATTGATTTATTCAGATAAGGTATTTACAGAATGGTTAACTGAAAATTTCTTCCGAATTAGCTTCTTGAGTAAACTGAATGATATGAAATTTTTGATAACTATACTAGTAAATGGAATTAGTGAATAAATTGCAAAAATATTTGAATATAACTATTATAATTGGGTATATTACAGTAGATATTTGGGATTTTATATGGGAGTCTTATATGTACTGATATTTTCAGAGGTATATATAACTGTTCATGTTTGGATGCTATAACCATTATATGGAAGGAATGTATAAATATGCAAACAGACAGAAATTTTTGCAAGTCTCATTAATTCACAATATCACTCTATCTCTCTTTGGTTTTCCAAGCCAACATATGTGATAGAATACTCGATACTAAAATTCATATGATATTATCATCTAATTTATGTTGGTGGAAGCTCTGAAAAGCAAATGTGAAATATTAATTAAAATAATTTGTGAAACGAAAGGATAAAGAATAGATATAAATAATAAACTAGGTAAATATGTGCAGAAAGAAACTATAGAATTATAAAAATAACAAAGTTCATGATCAAAATAAAATAAAGAAATTTCGAGGACGGAATTTCTTTAAAGGGGGAGAGAAATGTAACACCCCAAAAATTTATACAGTAAGATATTACTCTTAATATAGTAAAATAAGGAAATAAAGTGACAAGAAAAGGAAAATTGAGTTCTGTCACTGGGAAGTATATTATGACATATTGATTCAAGAAAGGACTAAATTGTAGAAGTGAGAAAAGTTTTGTGGCCCAAGAGTAAATACTCAAAATTTGAGGGATTAAAGTACAAATATGAAAAATTTGAAGGGCAAAATGGTTAATTGGAAGAGATAGAAATCTAGAAAGTAATGATGATGTTGGAGATATTTTAGATTAATTAATTAATTAATTATTAGTTATTAATATTTTAATTTGATTTTTTATATGATATTTTATTATTTTATTATTATTTTATTAGTATATATAAAGAAAGAAAGATGAGGAAATTTTCATCCATTTTCCATGAATTCACGTTAGGAAGAAGAGAAGAGAAGAAAGAAACTTTTCATTCTTTACAATTTAGTCCTTCTACCAAAAATTCACCATTTTCACCTAGAAATCAAAAGAATTTCCATAGCTACCAAGGGAGAAAAATGTTAAGGAGACTATGGGGAGTTATAATATCAAATTGGATTCAAGGAATAGAAGTTGGAGGAGAGAGAAAATCAAATTAAAGATTGGAATCAATAGAACATGGTAAGTACATCAATATTTCAATATATTTTTAAGTTTGTTATTATTGAGAAAACATGGAAATAATGTTATAGTAGAGTCTTCTTATATAAGGCTCTATGATCTTGATGAGTTAGTAAAGGGAAATAGGAGAAAGTGATGGGAAATATTGTAGAGAAAGGGAATAAGGGTGTTATAAACATGGTAAATAATATCTTGCACTAAAACAGTTTTGGACAGCAGCAGTTGGCTAAATTTTAAAAATCACCAAAAATTGTGAAAGTTGAATTAGAGGTTGAATAAAACATGAAATTAAATCTTATTGAGTCTAGTTTCTTATAGAAGAAATGGTGTAAGAAATTATATTTTAAATCATGAAATACGATAAATTTTGTGGGACAAGGTCAGAATGATTTCTGGTTCCCCTGTTCTGACTTTGGAAAATCATAAAAAATTGGAGAAATATAATTACGGGCTTAAATTTATATGTTTAGAATCCTAGATGAGTATATTTTCAAGTGGAATAAACGAGAACATCATTTGAGTCCTGTACGAGGAGATAATTAATTTTTAGTAAAGAAGGGTCAGAATTGTGAGACAGCAGAATGGAAGTGAGTTCAAAGAATAAACTGTACTTATTGGCTAAGCCAAAAATTCTGAAAATTTCATGGTAAGAAGACATGCAATTGTAGTTTTAGGGAAAGTTACCTGATCTTAATTTTAAGGTCTGTAGCTCAAGATATAAATAATTTAGTGACTATGACGCAAATGGACATTTTTGAATATACATATAAGTGAATAGTGAAAGTATTGATTATGTTACTTGTAGCATGTTATATAAATTAAGGATGAGGAATGGAGAGGAGTAAGAGGAGAATATGTATGAATATTCAGCTAGCATGGCTAATTTGTATGTTTTAGGCTCAGAGACTAAATTGAATAAAAGTAAAATTTTAGGGGCAATTTTGTAAGGATATCAAAAATGACCAATTTGAAGGAAATGAATTGACTTATTGTCTAAATTAATAAATTGAATGGAAATATCAATTTAGATCAAGATCGGATGAAAATCGGAAAAAATGAAAAATTACCAAAATGCCCCTAAATATGGTTATTTTTGAAATTTTGTCAGGTAAATTTGTGTATCATAATTGAGCATGAAAATATGTCAAATTGTATGTTATATTGGATTGAATGTGAAATATTAGTACATTCGTATAATATGAAACAATATGAATACGAAATGAATTATTACCATATATGCTTGAAGCATATATATAATGATATGTACATGTTATATGGACACATGGTGTGGAAAATATGTGCATATAGAATTTGATTTATTTGAAGTCTGTTATGAATTATTATCGAAATAAATATATGTGAAATATATGAAAATTATGGTACATGAATTTTTAATATAAAGAAATAAATGATTTTAAACGGTAAGAGAATGATATATTTCATGATATGCACATCTATGATTATCTTTGATTTATTGATACAAGGAAATTATGTAGGTGGAGACAATTATTGTAACACCCCGTACCGAGACCGTTGCCGGAGTCGGACACGAGGGGTTCACAGACCAAATTCGCTTACTATCGCAGTCCATTTTAAAATTTTCCAGGCAGTTGGCTAACTGCGACACTGTCACCTTAAAAATCATATTTTGAGTTTCACAACTCTAAAATCAGTTTCGTAATTTTTCCCTGAAACTAGACTCATATGCCCATCTACATATTTTTTTCTAGAATTTTTGGTTGGGCCAATTAGTACAGTTTATTAGTCTAAGTCTCCCATGTTACAGGGATCGACTACACTGACCTTTGCGCATTACGACTTGGATATCTCCCTGCACAGAGCTTCAATACTGATGCCGTTTGTTTCTATAGAAACTAGACTTAGAGAGGAATCTATAAATATATGGCATGGATCCTAATTATCTCTGGTTAATTTATAATGAATTTCCAAAGTCGGAACAGGGAATCCAGAAACCGTTCTGGCCCTGTCTCACAAGAACCTGAATATCTCTTAACATACTGTCCATATGATCGTTTTGTTACTTTCCTATGAAAATAGATTCATCAAGGTTCGTTTACATAATTTATTCATTATTTAATTCCAATCCTACTATTTTTAGTGATTTTTCCAAATCTACATCACTGCTGCTGCCAGCATCTGCCTTTAAGGTAGACTTTACCTATTTCATAGTTTCCATGATTCAACTAGCCCTTTTAGCATAAATAGCACAAATTATGATAGTGATTAACCATTCCATACCAAATGATTATAACATTATGCTCAAACATATATAAGCCATTTTCGCATGGCTATATACATTAACCAAAATATTCTTCCGCCACTAGTCTATTTTATACATGCCATAAGATAATCTGAAACATAGCAGTACCAAACAGTGGATAGTGATAGTGTGACTAGTTGCTGACGATCCCCGAGCCTGTAGCTTCGTAATGAGATCTATAAAACAGAGGAAACAGAGTAAACGGAGTAAGCATTACAATGCTTAGTAAGTTTTAAGCAGTGTCAACAGATAACAATCAAATTATAACATAGTTGTTCGTATTTTTATTTCACTCTTCCTTCGGGCATACCATCCCTTTACCGAATATGCACATCTCATCATATACAATATGCAGATAAACTTTCACATAAAAGTGAGCTCATGTGACATAGATATATCGTATGATTTCACATCGCCTCTCACACTGATCCGATGTCACATAATCATAGGAATAGTCTCATAGATTGCTCTCGTATGCATCACATAACTACCTTATGATTTAGTGCAAATCAAGCTCACATATAAACTTGGAGTACATACCTGTTTAACCTTTCGCATTGAATATATTTATAAGCAATTCTTATTACGAAGTCTTACCCGGACAAAATTCCCACACGTAGTCATCGGGTCTTTAGAGCTCGGATATAGTACGATCACAAAGCTTACGGACATTAATCAGTGATAATATTCTCGCATAAAGCCTGCGGGGTTTTAACCCGGATATAGTACTGACACAAATGCCCTTCGGGACTTATCACATTTATGCACTTTCACATCCATCATGTTGGCCACTCGGCCCTGTCACATATATACACTTTCACATTCATCACATCGGCCATTAGGCCTTATCACATATATACACTTTCACATTCATCACATCGGCCATTTGGCCTTATTACACATATACACTTTCACATTCATCACATCGACTATTAGGCCTTATCACACAAATACACTTTCACATTCATCACATCGGCTATTAGGCCTTATCACACATATACACTTTTACATTCATCACATCGGCTATTAGGCCTTATCACACATATACACTTTCACATTCATCACATCGGCCATTAGGCCTTATCACATATATACACTTTCACATTCATCACATCGGCTATTAGGCCTTATCACATATATACACTGTCTTGGCTGAATCTACATCTATCATTTTCCAATATCACAATTTAGAATTCACGTATGGGTTTAATCAATAGCTTATGAGCAACTAGAACAAGTTTATCAAGGTTTACAACACAATCTCAAATTCAGCACAAGCTGTTTTTCCTGAGCAATAGTCACTAAATCATTTATAACTTGAGCTACAAAACTCCAAATCACTTTCCGTAAATTTTTCCTGGATATAGACTCGTATATCTTCCATCCATAAAATTTCTAGAATTTTAGGTTTGGCCAATCAATACCAGATTTTTCTTAAAGTTTCCCCTGTTTCACTGTTTGACTAATCTGACCACTCTTCACTACGAATCAGATTTCTCATTTTACAGAAGTCAAAATGTGTTTTATTTGATTTCATTTGAAACTAGACTCATTAAGGAGTCTAAGCATATAAATTTTATCTTATAACCATTTTTGTACAATTTATAATGATTTTCTAAAAATGGAATAGAGGATTACAGTGTCATTCTGCACTGTCTCACACAACTTTAAATATCTCATTATCGGAAATAAATTTTCTTACACGGTTTCTTTTATAAGAAACTAGACTCATAAAGCTTTAATTTCATAATTTATTCAGCCTCCTATTCAACTCCAACAATTTATGGTGATTTTCTAAATTCATGTTACTGCTGCTGTCCTGAGCAGGTTTATCACAATTTTACTCTTCTGACATATCCTTTTAGCACTTCATAATATCATATCCATTTGGCAACATATCATATCAATAACTTACCTATACTTCATAATAGCCATTAGGCTATATGCATAAAAATTTACAATAGAGTTATGATTCTTTTAATATGTGCTTAACATATCATACTCAATCACATTATAGGCTTTAACACTTAAAACTTACCTCGATCGCTAATGTACGTCAATTCCGACTATTCGACCAATTTCCCTTTTTCCACGATCCGACTTTGTTTCCATAAGCTCTTGATGCTCAATCAATAATTTTTAACTTCAAATTTGCAGACAGCAATGTCATCACTTTACATAACAGAAATTAAATTTCATTACTTAAACTATCCACGACAATCACCTTCCGAGCACCTTAATTTTCTTTAAGCTAAACCACCTCATAGTATACATATACACATTCGACTAATTATAAAACAAATCAGCACTCATAACCGAATCATTGACTAAAATCACATTCGGTAATATGCTTTTAAATAATTTCAATATTTATTAATATCTAAAACTAATTTGCTTGGGGTGCCATGAATTATTCAAATCGGCCGAATATCATTGAATCTCTAAAATCATGCTTATAACCACTTGGCCGAGTTTCACATTTCAAAGCCACATATATATATTATTCAAAGTATTTAACAACACTTAAAAATCCAAAACCATAAAACTCAATTCATATAACACCAAACTCAATGCTAAATCACCCTAGGCACATTCGGCACTAGCACAAGCACACACACATTTAACTTTTCTAAAATTCAACTTTAACAAGCTTCCTATGCTTCCATGATAAAAACCGAATGCTCATCTTACCACCAACATGCATATTTAATTATCTCAAGCCTCTCTTAATCAATTTTATTCATAATAGCATGAACTCAACAATCCATTACTCATACAAAACAACATAACCGAAAGCCTTACTCATTCCAAAAATTCAAATCTCGACTTGGTCACAAAAATAACTTGATATCTCACCAACACAACATCAACACCAAGCAAGAATGATGCATCCATGGCCGAGTGTCATTTCCATCACATAGCAAGATTTAGACCATGGGCTAGGTAGAACTCAAGCTAACAACTAAGACATGCATGCATCTCATGGAACATCATCAAACATACCTTAGCCTAGTTACATGCATGGCCGAACCTCTTCAATCTTTCTTCTTCCTTCCTCCTTAAAATTTTCGGCCAAGGATGAACCAAAGGATGAACACTTTTTTTTTTGTTTTTCTTTCCTTCAACTCACGGCAAGGGGGGGGACAATCACACATATCATTTCTTTTTTTTTTGTTTCTCATCCTACTAACACTAATATTTTATTGCCCATGCTCTTTATTTTATTGTTTCCTCCCATGATGCACCAACACAACATGTCTATGACATGTTTTGCCCATCACCCTTTGTCCATCCTAATGTCATGGCCGGCCACTACTAGATGGGGGGGGGAAATTGACATGCAAGTCCCCCCTTTTTCAACATGCACTAATAGGTCCTTATGTTTTGATCTATCACATTTCAAAAATGTCACACATAAGCCCTATTGACTAAATTCACATGAAATTTACTAAATCGAAGCTTAAAATTTTCACACATTTATTTTAGACAATAAATATCATGTTCAAATAATTTGGTTACTCGGTTTAGCGGTCCCGAAACCACTTTTCGACTAGGGTCAAATTAGGGGTGTCACAATTATTAAACTCAAGTGTGACGTGTTGAGAAAATAAGTATATCAATATTGAGTTTATATAAAATATGCGTAAGTATACTAGCAATGTTGATTGATGCTAAGACAAGTGTCAGGCTATTGATTGAATGATAATATATTTATAAATAGGATGCATTGAATCGGTAACTATTTAACGAAAATTTTTTCTAAATGATATGTAAATCCGAGTAATGTTTCGAAACCTTGTTCCGGCATCGGATACGGGTTAGGGGTGTTACAGCATGAGGCAGAAAGCAGTTGTATGTCTATCCATCTAGGTAGTATGAAAATGTACCATGACTTGAAGAAAATTTACTGGTGGTCGGGAATGAAGATAGACGTTTCGGAATTTGTCTCTATGTGCCTAAATTGTCAGCAAGTGAAAGCCGAACACCAGGTACCTTCGGGTTTACTTCAGCTTGTGATGGTCCCCGAATGGAAATGGGACCATATTACTATGGATTTTGTGTTCGGGTTGCCTTGGATGCCAAGGAAGAAAGATGATGTATGGGTTGTGATTGATAGACTAACAAAGTCATCTCTTTTAATACCAGTGCGTACAGACTATCTGCTTGAAAAATTGGCGAATTTGTATGTTTCCAAAATTGTGAGACTTCACGAAGTGCCCTTGTCGATCATTTCGGATAGAGATTGTAACACCGCTAACCCGTATCGATCGCCTGAGTAGAGTTATGAGGCATTACCGATCGTATCATTCATAACACAGCATAATTAAAACATGATCCAACATATGTTAAAACAAACTATATATATACAGAACATATAAGAAACCAACAACTTTATTAATTTAATATCAGACCTATTATATTTTTATTTTAAAGGACTTGTGTATCTGCAAATTAAATGTCAAACAAAACAAGTTTCAAAATTTCATTTATGCGGCATGATTACATTAGTTAACATGAATTTACTTATTTCATACATTAATAGAAGTTAATACATCCATTCGAATATATATATATAAAGGCACTTAATCACATTCGAATAAAGCTTTATAGCAAGTCACATTTATGGTTTAATAAGCAACTAACACCTAAGAGATGCAACTATGTTTCACCAAGCCCAAACACATTTCACCATATTGACTTAAACCATTTTCTCATACATATAATAACTCAATACCATGCACAAATTATAATATCCACAACTTGACTTTTAACCACAATTAAACTATCGTTTACACCTAATTTTCTTATATAATAATAAGTTTAAATCTTCATAATGCACATGTTAACTAATCCTTTGATCAGTTATCAAATATAACCTCATTCGGTCACACTAATACCAAGTCACATGCTTAATAAATAAGTCACACATCCAAACCGAATTTACTACTACATATTTTAAGTACATACAATCATAAATCATTCCACTAGCAACTTGACTCTTAATTACCGAACCATAAACATTATGTCATAGCATATGTATATGTTTCATCCTTCACTAGCCGAATATAAGGGCACATCTTTTATTATTTTCAAGCCAACTTGCATGATAAAATACACATCTTATTTAAGATAATAAGACAATATGTTCCAGCCTATACATGCCACAATTCAAGTTCAACTTATTAAATACTGGAACAATAGATTGTGTGATAAACTTTGCTGACGATCCCCAAGCTCGTAACTTGATCCGAAATCTATAAAACTGTGTAAACATGAACACATAGAGTAAGCTATCATAGCTTAGTAAGTCGTAAGCAAATAAACAAACCAATGATATAATCAACTCATTTTAAGCTAAACTGAATTACATTAACATTACCATGCTTAGTCTCAGACTTACAAATTTCATAAATAATACATTTTCATACACAATTTCTACCATGGCCGAATGCCCACATAGTATCTAACATGTTATTATTCAATTTCCAAAGCCAAATAGTCATTATAAAACCTAGTCCACATAAACTGAAATACATAAACTCATGTATCAAAATATAACTTCATATGCATATACTAGTTATGTGACCGAATACACATGATCATATATGCACATACTTAAGATACATTTCAATAATATTCACAAGGCCGAATACACTTACCAAATTCACATATATTCTTCATTTGCATCACACATAATTTGTAACAAATATCAAGTTATTTACTTACCTTATTTCAAGTAGACAATAAGCTAATTCATACCTAGCCATTTAGCTCATATTACACATTTGATCACAACTTATATTTGCCCAATGAACCATTCAGAATTGGATAGGACACTCGGATTATCATACATATATCGTACAATGCCAACGTCCCAGACTTGGTCTTAATATCGATGACACTATCCCAGACAGAGCCTTACTCACACACATATATCAGAATCACTTATCGATGCCATGGTCTTACTCGTACATCACATATCGTAATCCTATGTCATGACATATGTATCCTAGCCATTCTTAAGGTTCATATGGGGCTTTCAGACATCGTAACTTGGTCAAAATAAATTCAAAAATGTAGTAGCCAAGCTTACTCACATTCGGCTATTCTATATATAAAATCACATATTTCATTTCAGCATATATAATTTGTATTTAATTAAAATTAAGTACGTCTATTTGCTTATACTTACCTCGAATGATGTAAAATGGAACGGGATGACTAGTCAACAACTTCTGTTTTCCCCCGATCCAAATCCGATTTCTTTGGTTCTTGATCTTAATCAAGCTTGTTTATGGTCGAACCCTAGCTTCTTTTCTTTTTTCCTTTCTTATTTTGTTATTCGGTCAAGAGATAAAAGATGAACATGGCTTTATTTTTTTATGTTTTATGATATAATATAACTTAACATTTAATTTACATATATAACCATCAAATTTTCATTTTACGTGATTAAGTCCTTTTATTTAATCGGGCACCTAAACGACAAAATTAACTCACGAAAACTTCACACAAAGAAATTCACACATAACAACAGTCTATAAGCAACTAGCCGGATACGCTTTATAATCTCATATGGCCCAATAAATCTTGGACTCAATTTGCATTTATGACCAAATCTGAGTATTTTCTTCCACGGTGAAACTTTCAAAAAGACTTTGTCTTCGATTTAAAATCCTATATATTTCCGTTTTAAGTCCGCATACGATTTTTTACTATCTGACGCTGTTTTTATACTTTCACGGATCACTTTTACTTTTTGTTCAGTCTCTCTAATCAAATCAACCCCGTGTATCTAATTTTCATTGAGCTCAGTCCAATACGATGGTTTACGACATTTACGATCGTACAAAGCCTCATAAGGTTCCATTTTGATACTCGATTGAAAGCTATTATTATACGAAAATTCAGTTAGAGGTAGGTATTGTTCCCACGTACTATCGAACTCGAGAACGCAACATCTCAACATATCATCAAGTATTGGAATGATTCGTTCGGACTGACCATCTATTTGCGGATAGAAAGTAGTGTTGAAATGTAATTTAGTACCTAGTGCATATTGTAGTTTCTTCTAAAACCGCGATATAAACCTCGAATCTCTATCCGAAACAATAGGAATAAGTATTCCATATAATCTAACAATCTGAGAAACATACAATTCAGCTAACTTATCAAGTGAGAAATCTGTAAGAATCGGAGCAAAATGAGCCGACTTAGTGAATCTATCCACAATGACCCAGATTGCATCTTTCTTGCTCGGTGTCAATGGTAAACCAGATACAATATCCATCGTGATTTTATCCCATTTCCACTCAGGTATCATAATCGGCTCAAGCAATCCAGAAGGTACCTGACGCTTGGCTTTTACTTGCTGAAAGACTAAACATTTTGATACAAAGTTAGAAATGTCTCGTTTCATACCATGCCACCAGCAAAGCTGTTTTAAATCATTATACATTTTTGTACTACCTGAGTGAACAAATAACAGACTACTATGAGCTTTGTTCAAAATCATCTAAATCAACTTTGAATTTCTCAGGACACATATTCGATTTCTGAGCCTTAGACAACCATCAACATCAACTCTGAACTCTGAATCAACATCTGAATCACATTGAGCTAGTTTTGCTAACAAATCATCCTCAACTTTTTTAGCGTCACAAAATTGTTGAACAAATAACGGTCTTGCTTTTAATTAAGCTATTATTGAACCATCATCAGACATAGCCATATGCGCATTCATTGCACACAAAGAAAATAGTGATTTTTGGCTTAGAGCATCAGCAACAACATTAGCCTTTCCCGGATGGTAGTCAATTACAAGTTCGTAGTCTCTTAGCAACTCTAACCATCGCCGTTGTCTCAAATTCAGATCTTCTTGAGTCATCAAGTATTTCAAGCTTTTGTGATCAGAAAAAACATGAAAGTTTTCCCCGAATAGATCGTGACGCTAAATCTTCAATGTAAACACAATAGCTACCAATTCTAGGTCATGTACCAGATAGTTCTTTTCATGTGGCTTTAACTGTCTTGAGGCATAAGCTATAACTTTGCCTTCCTGCATCAAAACAGAACCCAAACCATTTAAAGATGTATCACTATAGATAACAAATTCTTTACCCGATTCTGGCTGAACCAGCATTGGAGCTTCAGTCAAAAGGGCTTTCAACTGATCCAAACTTTTCTGGCACTTTTTTGACCACTTGAACTTAACATCTTTCTGTAACAGCTTCGTCATTGGGGCTGCAATCATAGAGAAACCTTTCAAAAAATTTCTATAGTATCCGACAAGTCCCAGACAACTTCAGACTTTAGAAACATTTCTCGGAGGTTTCTAATCAAGTATAGTTGAAATCTTACTCGGATCAACCCAAATACCCAATGTTGATACAACATGGCCTAGAAAACTGGCTTCTTGTAACTAGAACTCACATTTACTAAATTTTGCATACAATTGTTTATCCTGCAAAGCCTGTAACAAGAGTCTCAGATGTTCAGCATGTTCAATTTCATTTCGAGAGTAGATTAGTATGTCATCTATGAACACAACTACAAACTGATCCAATACTATCTGAACATCTGATTCATCACATCCATGAAAATAGCAGGTGCATTAGTAAGTCTGAAAGGCATAACCAAAACTCATAGTGTCCGTACCTCGTTTAAAAAGTATTCTTTGGCACATCGAAGTCTTTAACTCACAACTGATAATAGCCTGATCTTAGATCTATCTTCGAAAACACTAAGGCCCCTTTTAGTTGATCAAAGAAATCATCAATCCATGGGAATGGATACTTACTCTTTATAATCACCTTATTGGCTGGTCTATAATCACCTTATTGACTGGTTTATAATCACCTTATTGACTGATAATTGCCATCTTTCTTTTTCACAAATAACACTAGTGCACCCCAATGAGAGAAACTCGATCGCGTGAAACCTCTATCTGTCAACTCTTGCAACTAAGCTTTCAATTCTTTTGATTCAGTAGGTGCCATTCTGTACAGAGCTATCGATATCGGAGTAGTCCCTGCCATTAACTCAATACCAAACTCTACCTCCCAAATAGGTGGCAAACTAGATAATTCTTTAGGGAACACATCCGGATACTTGCGCACAACATGTACTGATTCAATGTTTCTTTAAGCCACTTTACTATCAAGCACATAGGAAAAATAAGCTTCGCAATCTTTTCTCACATATTTCTAAGCTAACATCGAAGATATCACTACTGGTAAGCCATTCAGATCATTGGATTCAATCCAAATAATCTCATCATTCTGGCACCGTAAATCAATAGTCTTTCTTTTGCAGTTTACAATAGCATCATGCAAAGTCAACCAGTCCATACCTAGAATTATGTCAAACTCATCAAATGGCAATAACATCAAATCAGCCGAAAAGCACGAATCTCGAATCACCAAAGGGCAATCCTTACACACTTTATCCACCATAACACACCGGCCCAAAGGGTTTGATACTCTAATCACAAACTCAGTAGACGCAACAAGAAAAGTCTTACTAAATACTAAAGTCACACACACATAAGAATGAGTCAAACCAGGATCAATTAATGCAATTACATTAGTATCATAGAGAGTGAATGTACCAGTAATAACATCTAAGGATGAAGCCTCCTCACGTGCACGAATAGCATAAAATCTGGCAGGTGCACAAGCCTCAAATATGACTACTGTATATTTAGTCCTTCTTTGAATGCTACCCACATTACCCGTGTTTCTAGGTGGTCTACCTCGAGCTATAGTGTTACCCAATATCGTATTCTACACTGGATTTTCTTTGGCTAACTCTAGGCAATCAAGAATATAATGATCCATCGATCCACATTTAAAACAGGCCTGATCATGCAACTGCAACTGTTGAGATGTCGTTTATCACAATGTTTACACTTGGGTTGATTTGATTTGACATTACCCATATTAGCTACTGAAGTAGCTCTCGAACTCACAGGTGATCTATTCTAATCCCGTCGAGAATAACCCAATGTAGCCTTAGAACGACTAAAATTATCTCGGAACTTCTTTGGTGTTGACTGAAATGACTTACTAAATGATCTTTTACATTAATCTCTAGCTTCAAAATCAGTTGGTCTCTTCTCTTTTCCAAGGTTTTCAACTTTACAAGCTCTCTCAACCAGTACTACGAACACTTTTATCTCAAGTATGCCAACTAATAGTTTAATGTCTTCGTTCAACCCATCTTCAAATCTTTGCCACATTTTAGCTTTGGTCGAAACACACTCTCGGGCATACTGACTGAGTCTCACGAATTTTCGCTCATACTCTGCCACGATCATCCGACCCTGTTTCAGCTCCAAAAATTCTTTACACTTCTGGTCCATAAATCTCTGGCTAATATATTTCTTTGGAACTCAATCTGAAAAAATTCCCAGGTCACTCACTCTCTCGGAACCACCGATACTAGAGCATTCCACCAGTGACATGCAGTGTCTCGTAACAAAGATATAGTACATTTCAAACATTCCTTCGGGGTATAGGACAACTCATCAAACATACAGATAGTATTATCAAGCCAGAATTTAGCTCGTTCAGCATCATCATCAGTAGCTTTGAACTCTTCAACCCCGTATTTTCTGATTTTATCAATAGGTGGCTTATGTAATCTCAACGCGTCACTTACTTGAGGCATAGCAAGCATCAAAGATGGATTAGTCGGGGGTGGAGGTTGTTGTGCAGTCGGGTTAGTCCAGATATACTGAGTAAACCAGTCGTTCATCATTTGGTAAAAGGCTTGTCTAGCCTCTCCCTCTTGGTTACTCGAAGTCGGTCGAGAATCAACCGGTGCTGTCCCTTGCGCAAGAGCAGGTGCTACTCTCTCGACATCATCAGCTACAGCTCTGTCGGGATCCATTTACTGTATGAAAACACATTTTCCAATGTCAGAAGTCATCACACTATCATAGTATATAATATCACATGTATAGCTAGACTCACACGCACTACGTTAGTCCTAGAATTGACTAAACTGTAGTTCTGATACCAATAAAATTTAACACCCCTAACTCGTATCCATCGTCGGAGTAGAGTTATGATGCATTACCAATCATATCATTCATAACACAACATAATTGAAACATGATCCAACATATGTTAAAACAAACCAACAACTTTATTAATTTAATATCAGACCTATTATATTTTTATTCTAAAAGACTTATGTATGTGCAAATTACAAGTCAAATAAAACAAGTTTCAAAATTTCATTTCTGCGGCATGATTACATTAGTTAACATGAATTTACTTATTTCATACATTAATACAAGTTAATACATCCATTCGAATATATATATATAAATATATATATACAGAACATATAACAAACCAACAACTTTATTAATTTAATATCAGACCCATTATATTTTTATTTTAAAAGACTTGCGTATGTGCAAATTACATGTCAAACAAAACAAGTTTCAAAATTTCATTTCTGCGGCATGATTACATTAGTTAACATGAATTTACTTATTTCATACATTAATAGAAGTTAATACATCCATTCGAATATATATATAAAGGCACTTAATCACATTCGAATAAAGCTTTATAGCAAGTCATATTTATGGTAATAAGCAACCAACACCTAAGAGATGCAACTATGTTTCACCAAGCCCAAACACATTTCACCATATTGACTTAAACCATTTTCGGACACATATAATAACTCAATACCAAATCATGCGTAAATTATAATATCCACAACCCGACTCTTAACTATAATTAACCTATCGTTGTATACCTAATCTGCTTATATAATAACAAGTTTATATCTTCATAATGCACATGTTAACTAATCCTTTGATCGGTTATCAAGTATAACCTCATTTGGTCACACTAATACCAAGTCACATGCCTAATAAATAAATCACACATCCAAACCGAATTTACTACTACATATTTTTAGTACTTATAATTATAAATCATTCCACTGGCAACTTGGCTCTTTATTAATCAGCCATAAACATCATGTCTGCAACAGTTCGATTTAGACCACAATCCGAATGGTAGTTTTGAGACCACGAATCCAAGTCAGAAAAATATTTAAAAACTATTTTCTGTGTTTATTTTGTGTGAATTCATATCTGTGAAATTTTCGTGATTTAATTTTGTCATTTGGATGTCTGATTAAATGAAGGATTACTTAATCGCGTAAAATGAAAATTTGGTGGTTATGTCTAAAAAGGGCCTAATTGATATAGGCTTTATTAATGGAAGCCTTTATTTTGCAATTAGCCCATTAAAAGAAAGGTTGGACGATAATAGGCATATATATTTTATGGTTTTATTATAATTATATTAAGGTTAAAAATGTAATTAGGTAAAAGTGTTAATATATGTTATAATAAACATTCAAATAAAACATGTTCATTCATTCTCTCTTGACCAAAACTAAAAAAAAAAGAAAAGAAATAACAAGAACTAGCGTTCGACCATCTTTAAAGCTCAATCAAGATATGAGTTTAGCTCGATTTTTGATAATTTTTACGTTTTTGAGATCGTTGCTAAGTTATCTTCAAGACCCATGCTTGAATTTTTTATTTTGATGAATATTTTGAATTATGCCATTGATGAGAGCTTTTGATTTATGTTGTTTGATGATGAAATATGAAAGATTTTTTTTAGATTAACATGTTTTGTATTGGAGCTTTTGATAATGATTTTGAATAATTAGGACTAAATTGCAAAAATAATAATTTAAGGGACTAAAATGTGAAATAAATGAAATATTTGGACTTGTATGGATAGGGGTAAGATTCGACCAAACATGGGTATAGGGAAATTTTACATATTTTGTGTTTTGTGCAAGAGGGGCTAAATTGTAAAAATTGTAAATGTTAAGGGTAAAATTGTAATTTGCCCATTTATGCATTTTTGGACAAATTGAATGAAAATATGTTTGAATGAGCTTAATTTGAATATTTTTAGATCAGGAACCAAAGAAATCGGATTTGGATCGGGGGAAAGTGAAAGTTGTTTGCTAGCTGTCTCGTTCTGTTATGAATAGTCTAGGTAAGTTTATAAGCAAATAGACGTACTCAATTTTAAATAAACCCAAAGTATATATGCTGAATTGATACGTATGAATTATTATATGCTATAGCCGAATGTGAATAAGCTTGATTACGATGTTTTCAAATTCGTTTCGACCGAGTTACGACGTTCGAAAACCTCGTATGAACCTTAGGAATAGTTAGGATACATATGTCATGACATAGGATTTTGATTTATGTGAGTGAGTAAGACCATGGCATTGATATGTGATTCCGATATATGTGTGTTAGTAAGACCATGTCTGGGATAGTGGCATCGATATGTGATTACATGTAATACCACGTCTGGGACTTTGGCATTGTACGATTTATGTGTGATCATCTAAGTGTCCTATCCAATTTCGAATGGTTCATCAGGCAAAGACAAGTTGTGTTCGAATGTATAAGATAAGCTAAATGTCCAAGTACGAATTGGCTTGTTGTTTATTTAAAATATGGTAAGTGGGTAATTTGGAACTTATTTCAAATTATGCATAATACAGTTAAAGGTTACATGTGAATTAGGTAAGTGTACTTGGCCTTTTGAATAGTATTAAAATGAGTTTAAATTATTCGTAAGCATGAATACATGTATACGGCTACATAACTAAAATACATATGAAATTATATGATGACAAATGAGTTTCTGTTTTTTTGTGCATGTGACCTAGGTTGATATTAATTATTTGGCTTTGGAAGTTAATTGATAATATGTTAACATGGCTATATAAGCATTCGGTCAAAGTGACAAATATGAATGAATATATATAATATAGATTTTATATGGTTAAATCTAAATGTTTTATAATAATGTGCTTTGGCTTAGTTTAATTCAATTGATGATAATTTTGTGTTGCTCATCTGCTTATGACTTACTAAGCTATAAATAGCTTACTCTATGTATATGTGTGTTTTTGTTTTATAGATTTTGGAGTCAAGCTACGAGCTCGGGGACTGTCAGCAAAGTTTAACACTATCAGCTATTTTGGTACCTTTATCAGTTAAACTCAAATTATGGGATGTATAGGTTGAACTATGCTTGAGATGTTGAATTTTGGTTATGTATCATTAAAGCCATGCGAAAATGGCTTACTTCTAAGTTTAGTTTTTGATTATGTTCGATTATTGTTTGAATTGTTTTTGGTGATGATGTTATGAGTTATGAATGAATGGCATAGGTGATAGATGTTATACATTATGGAAATGGTGGGATAGTGACATGAGTTAGGTTATTAAAGTTGGTTAATGACTTTGGAAGTGATATGAATGAATCAGATAAATATGTTTGTTTGGTTAGGATGTGTTTTATACTAAGATATAGTATACATGTGAATTTGCTTATTATGCTTAGTTTTGATCTAATAAGTTCTTAGCTATAATATCTAATGAGTTTAGTTTTGATAATTTCGTGATGGTTATTTTGGTTGTGTAAGTCGTTTGAAATAACATGATTCGGTATTATAGATTGGTTGATCATGTTCGAATATGATATACCTTTGTCTTAATATGTTCATTATTATGATATGGGAAAATTCATGTCACTAAAATATTTATATAAATTAGTTAAATGACTATGATTGTAGAAATGATATTCGGTTATGATATGGGAGATATGAATATTACTTTTGAGCTACCTAGGGTTTGGTATTTGTGATTATACATGTAATGAAGTGGTTTGATGTATTATTTGAATTAAATGTTTATAAGATAAAATGATTTAAAATATAGGGATTTGGAGTTTGGTTGTAGTTTATGTTCATTGACAAGTAAGAAATATATATATGTATATATATTTAGTCATATGTATTTGGTTACTATGATAAAACATTTATTTAAGTCATAAAGGTTAGTTTCATAAATGAACTATTACATGGTATTAGCATGCATAAATGTTGGGCAAAAATTATGTGACTTATGTGGTTGTTTTCTTTGAAATTAGATATTCGGTACTAATTCGGTTAGTCATTCTACAAATATTTATTAAGATATTTGTTTGTATAATGTGTTGACATGTGAATTTAAGTATAAATTCAATTGATGTTAGATATTAAAATGATGCTTGAGTTTGGGTTGAGTAACGATATCATTAGCAGTTAATTTGGAAAGTTACTGTATACTCATGTATTTATAATAGCTAAATAATCATTTAAGTTTATATCATATCCTTGTTAAAGTCCGTAAATGCTTTAATATTTGAATGTTATAATTCATTTTATTGTATTTGAATGATATGACTGTTTGTATATGTATGATATGAAATGCTTCAAATTTAAGTGCTATGTTAGTTCATGAAATAAATTTTGACTGATTTTCGAGACTCGTTCATGTGTATATATCAATATTTGGAACTGTGCTTTTGATCGGTAATGCCTTATAACTCTAATTAGATGACGTATACGGGTTAGGGGTGTTACATTTTATTAGTATCAGAGCTACAGTTTAGTCAGTTCTAAGACTAACGTAGCGTGTGTGAGTCTAGCTCTACATGCCATATTATATACTACGATAGTGTGATGACTTCTGACATTTGAAAATATGTTTTCATATAGTAAATGGATCCGGACAGAGCTATAGCTGATGATGTCAATAGTGTAGCGCCTGCTTCCGCCTAAGGGACAGCATCGGTTGAGTCTCGACCGATTTCGAGTAATCAAGAACGAGAGTCTAGACAAGCCTTTTATCAAATGATGAATGATTGGGCTACACAACAACCTCCACCCCAGAATAATCCATCTTTGATGCCTGTTGTACCTTAAGTAAGTGATTTGCTGAGATTATATAAGCCACTTGTTGATAAAATCAGAAAACATGGGGGTAAAGAGTTTAAAGCTACTGATGATGATGATGCTGAGCGGGCTAAGTTCTGGCTTGATAATACTATCCGTGTATTTGATAAGTTATCCTGTACCCCAGATGAGTGTGTGAAATGTGCCATATCTTTGCTCCGAGCCACAGCATATCACTGGTGGAATACCCTAGTATCAGTGGTTCCGAGAGGGTGACTTGGGAATTCTTTCAGACTAAGTTCCATAAGAAATATTTTAGCTAGAGATTTATTGATCAGAATCGTAAAGAATTTCGATAGCTAAAATAGGGTCGAATGACCGTGACACAGTATGATCGAAAATTTGTGAGACTCAGTCAGAATGCTCGAGAGTGTGTTTCTACCGAAGCTATAATGTGTAAAAGATTTGAAGATGGACTGAACAAAGACATTAAACTATTACTTGGCATATTTGAGATAAAAGAGTTCGTAGTGCTAGTTGAGGAGCCTGCAAAGCAGAAGAGCTCGGGAAAGAGAAAAGAAAAGCTGACTTTGAAGCTAGAGATGCACATAAAAGAACATCTGGTAAGTTATTCCAGTCGGCACCAAAGAAGTTCCAAGATGATTTCAGCCGTTCCAAAGCCACTTTGGGTTATTCTAGACGGGATCAGAGTAGACCACCTATGAGCTCGAGAGCTACCTTAGTAGCTAGTGTGGTTAATGTCAGATCAAATCAACCCGAGTGTAAACATTACTGCAAAAGACATCCCAATAGTTTCAAATTGCATGATTGGGCCTATTTTAAATGTGGCTTGATGGATCATTATATTCGTGATTTCCCAGTGTTAGCTGAAGAAAATCCAGTGTAGAATACGAGATCGGGTAATACTGCAGCTCGAGGTAGACCACCCAGAAATGAGGGTAATGTGAGTGGCAGTCAGAGAGGGACTAAAGATACAACAGCCATATCTGAGGCTCGTGCACCTACCAGAGCCTATGCTATAAGCGCACGAGAAGAGGCTTCATCCCCAGATGTCATTACTAGTACATTCACTCTTTATGATACTAATATAATTGCATTGATTGAATCTGGTTCAACTCATTCTTATGTTTGTGAGTCTTTAGTATTCAGTAAGACTCTGCTTGTTGAGTCTACCGAGTTTATGATTAGAGTGTCAAACCTGTAACACCCCGAACCCGAAACCGACACCGGAGTCGAACACGAGGTGTTAACTGGCTTTAACCCCTTATAAAATTTATTTTCCAGACACTGCCCAATCTGTGTACCAGTCGTTTTAAAAATCATATCTTGAGTTTCGTAACTCGAAAATCAGTTTCGTGATTTTTACCAGAAACTAGACTCATGTGCCCATCTATGTATTTTTTTCTAGAATTTTTGGTCGGGCCAATTGGTACAGTTTATTAGTCGAAGTCTCCCATGTTGCAGGGGTCGACTACACTGACCTTTTCCCATTACGAATTGGATATCTCCCTGCACGGGGCTTCAATACTGATGCCGTTTGTTTCTATGAAAACTAGACTCAGAGAGGAATCTGTACATATATGGTACGACCCCTAATTATCTCTGGTTAATTTATTATGAATTTCCAAAGTCGGAGCAGGGAATCCAGAAACCGTTCTGGCCCTGTCCCACAAAAATCTGATTATTTCTTAATATACTGCCCATATGATCTTTTCGTCACTTCCTCATGAAAACAGACTCATCGGGCTTCGATTACATAATTTATTCATCAATTAACTCCACTCCTACTATTTTTAGTGATTATTCAATCTCATGACACTGCTGTTGCCAGCATCTGTTACGAAAGTAACTAGGTCCATTTCATGCCTACCCTTGAACCAACTCAATCGAACATTCGTGCCATTTTCGCATGGCTTAAAGTTTACATGCCAAAGTTCAAACACAACGTAATAGCTTATACATGCCAAAATGTTCTTCTAAGCCAACTAAGAAGAAAGTACCAAAACTTGCTATCCGATGTGATGACTTCGATGACGGCCTGACCCCGCAAAAATAGATGAGTCCAAGCAACCTATAATGGGTGACAAGGAAACACCGAGTGAGTTTATAACTCAGTAAGTCGTAAGCAATGCACTACCATCCATCAATAACATTATCACAAGAGAAAACAAAATGGAACGAGGCTAATTACTCCATCCATTCCGAACCATACCATAGTTCCTCCAACCTATCGATTCAATTTCATATCAATTCATGCATTCACATTCCATATACTCATCAATAGGACATTGAAGCATTTTCATAAATCAATTTATTTTCGTTACAATCAAACGACTAAACGGCCTTTCACCCATCCTACGATAAATTTTATGTACGTGACTTCAAGTATAGTTGTCACATAGGTTCAAACTTACCGAGCTCAACACCAAGTATAAGCATAGCACCTATTAGCCATGTACTCAAGACACTTACCCGATCCGCTGTCCGCGATCGACTCAATAGTGTCGCACACATAGTGTCCATAATGATTCACGAATGTATATTGAGTCCGCACACTCAGTGCTATATAATCAACTCGCACACTTAGTGCTACGTAATCAAATCGCACACTTAGTGCTACATAGTCAAACTCGCACACTTAGTGCCGCATGGTCAATTCGCACACTTAGTGCATCATATTCATTTCGCACACTTAGTGCAACATAGTCAAATCGCACACTTAGTGCTGTACAATTTAATTCCGCGCACTTAGCGCCAATCTCATGGTCATAAATGGTTATCCCGCACGTTTAGTGCCGAGATCAACAACTCAGTACATCTTACCTCTTTTCTTTCATTCAACAATTTCATCATCACATACGTACATGCATATATATATATATGTATATTTATTCATTCCATTCAGCATCAATACATAACATTATGACCATTGAAATAATACCAACTACATGCTTAATGACTTACCTCGTGTTGGGTAAGACGGTTCCAACTCGGCTACTCGATGACCTTTTCTTTGCCTTTGCTCGATTCACCTCCTTTAACTCCTTGAGCTTAATCAATAATTTAACTAGTTTAACCATCTTGTTAAACATTCATAATTCAATTACACATGCATATGTATGTTTGTATATTCGGCAACCATCCACACTAATTACCCATTTAGTCGATTACACACATAATTAAAGGTAACATCACGAATGGCATACTTATGTATATATATATATGTATATATATATACTTCGGAATGGGCATCACAATTAGATTTAACACCACCTTCATACTCAATTAGATGGCCGAATGCATGTGTATATGCACAATGTCAACTATAACATCATGTAGATCCACATATACTACATTTCTTATGTTCCACATCTTAATGCCCATTATACATAATCAAATTTAACATCATCTATATATTTACTCATATGGCCGAATATACATACCCCCATATAATATCATTTTCATTCCATTTAACACTTAATTCATCATAAATTTCCACCTTTGCTCTCTTTTTTTTTCTTCATGGCCGAATGCTCCTTCTACTCCTTTTACCTTCACAAAGCATGAATTTCATCATCCAACTTACAAGCTTACAATCTCATGAAGTTTAACCTCATGGTACCTATCAAACTCTCACTCATTAGCTTCTATCATAAACCTCCAACAACACCCAATAAACATATACTTTGGGGTCTATGGTAGAACCAAGAAAGGAACTCATAGATATCAAGATGTGAGCAACTACCATTATTCATCTAAGTTTAGCATGAAACACAATCATCACCCTTATTAATCTTTTATAGCCGAAAACCATACTCACCCCCAAAATCGAAATTTCAACATGGTTTACAAAAATCACTTGATAACTCACTCAATATCAACTAAAATTTCAAAAGCTAGTACATACTTCCTTACCTTAATAGTGACTTAAGATGACCGATTGCTCATGTTACCAACAATATTCAAGATTTGAACATGGGCTAAGTAAGGGACTTAGTAACTAGCTTAATACATTCAACAATTTCCAAAAGCTACCATGCATTACATACCTTATTCAAGACTAGAAGGAGTGGCCGAATGTCTTACTTCCCCTTCCCCCTTCTTCTTAGCATTTTCGGCCAAGGATGATAAAAGATGAACAAATTTTTTTCTTTCTTCTTTAGAACATTCGGCCAAGGGGAAATGAAGAAAGATGGACACTTTTTTTTTTTGTTTTTCCTTCTTACTTTCACGGCAAAAGGGGAGGAAAGAAACAATTACCACACATCCTTTCCTTTTTCCATTTCTTTATTCCCCATACTTCTTATTATATTTTATCCTACATACCTCACTAGGCCAACATGTTCCCAACATGTTTCCACCCATAGCATGGCCGGCCACTACATATTAGGGAGGGGGGAATTTGACATGCAAGTCCCCTTTTTCTTCCCCATGCACTAATAGGTCCTCATGCATTGACCTATCACATTTTAAAATTTTCTCATATATGTCCTATTGACTAAATTCACATGTAATCGACTAAATCGAAGCTTGAAATTTTCACACAATCATGATTACATATTCTAGACAATAAACATCACATTCAAACCTTTCGGTGACTCGGTTTAGCGGTCCCGAAACCACTTCCCGACTAGGGTAAATTTTGGGCTGTTACAGCTCTCCCCCACTCAGGAAATTTTCGTCCCCGAAAATCTTACCGGTAAGTAGGTTTGGGTATCGTTCTTTCATCGAGCTCTCGGTTTCCCAAGTAGCTTCCTCGATCCCGTGTTTGAGCCATAACACCTTTACTAACGGAACCCTTTTGTTTCGCAACCCCTTCACTTCACGAGCTAGGATACGCATCGGCTCTTCTTCATAACTCATATCAGCCTGAATTTCAACCTCCAACGGACTAATTATGTGCGAAGGATCAGATCTATAGCGCCGAAGCATCGAAACATGAAAGACGTCGTGAATCTTTTCAAGTTCAGGGGGCAAAATCAATCTATAAGCAACCGGCCCCACTCATTCGGAAATTTCGTACGGCCCAATGAATCTCGGGCTCACCTTGCCTTTACGGCCAAATCTGAGTACCTTCTTCCAAGGTGACACTTTAAGAAACACTTTATCTCCCACCTGATATTCAATGTCCTTTCGTTTTAAATCCGCATACGATTTTTGACGATCTGTGGCTACCTTCAGACTTTCGCGGATTACCTTTACTTTTTGTTCGGCATCTTTAATCAAATCAACTCCGAAAATTTTACTTTCACCAAGCTCGGTCCAAAACAATGGCGTACGGCATTTACGACCGTACAAAGCCTCGTAAGGTGCCATCTTAATACTTGATTGGAAACTATTGTTATAAGCGAATTCGATCAAGGGTAGATACCGTTCCCATGAACCACTAAACTCGAGGATGCAACATCTCAACATATCCTCAAGTATCTGAATTATCCGCTCGGATTGACCATCGGTTTGGGGATGAAAAGCGGTGCTAAAATGCAGCTTGGTACCCAAAGCTTCTTGCAATTTCTTCCAAAATCGTGAGGTGAATCTCGGATCTCTATCCGACACGATAGAAATAGGTACCCCGTGTAATCTCACAATCTGAGAAACGTACAATTCAGCTAGTCTATCCAATGAAAAATCCGTAAGCACGGGAATAAAGTGAGCCGACTTAGTCAGTCTATCAACAACAACCCAAATCGTATCCTTCTTACTTGCTGACAATGGCAGTCCGGACACAAAGTCCATTGTGACTCGATCCCATTTCCACTCGGGTATCATGATCGGCTGAAGTAACCCTGAAGGCACTTGATGTTCCGCTTTCACTTGTTGACATATTAAACATCTCGAAACAAAGTCGGAGATGTCTCGTTTCATACCATGCCACCAAAACCGACGTTTCAAGTCGTTGTACATTTTCGTACTCCCCGGGTGAATTGACATTCGGCTACAATGGGCTTCGTTCAGAATCATCGGAATGAGTTCTGAATTCCTTGGAACACACAAACGACTTCTAAACCTCAAACAACCATCATCATCAATCTGAAACTCCGATTCCTTGTTCGGAACACACTCAGCTCGTTTTGCAACCAATTCCTCATCGACTTTCTGAGCTTCACGAATTTGATGAGTCAATAATGGTTTGGCTTTTAATTCAGCTACTAACACATTGTCAGGTAGAACAGACAAGTGTACATTCATCGCTCGCAAAGCAAACAGTGATTTCCAGCTTAAGGCGTCTGCAACCACATTAGCCTTTCCCGGGTGGTAATCAATGACAAGCTCGTAATCTTTCAACAACTCAAGCCAACGTCTTTGTCGCAGATTCAAGTCTCGTTGAGTCATCAAATATTTGAGACTTTTGTGATCCGAAAACACATGGCACTTCTCACCAAACAAATAATGTCGCCATATTTTCAATGCAAACACAATGGCGGCTAGTTCGAGATCATGGGTCAGATAATTTCTCTCGTGTGGCTTCAATTGTCTCGACGCATAGGCCACAACTCGACCTTCTTGCATCAATACGCAACCCAACCCAAGTAGGGATGCGTCACTATAAATGACAAACTCTTTACCCGATTCGGGTTGCACCAAAATTGGAGCTTCAGTCAGATGAGTTTTCAGTTGATCGAAGCTTTTCTGACATTTCTCCGTCCATTCGAACTTAACATCCTTCTGAAGTAGCTTCATCATTGGTGTGGCTATCATCGAGAAACCTTTGACAAATCGTCGGTAATAACCGGCGAGCCCTAGAAAGCTCCGGACTTCGGTAACATTTCTCGGAGGCTTCCAGTTAAGTATGGCTGAAATTTTGCTCGGGTCAACTCGAATACCCGATGCGGATACCACATGACCCAAGAAGCTAACCTCTCTTAACCAGAACTCATACTTACTGAACTTAGCATATAACTGCTTATCCCGCAAAATTTGCAACACTTGCCTCAGATGCTCAGCATGTTCGGTCTCATCTCTTGAATAGACCAAGATGTCATCAATAAACACAACTACGAACCGATCCAAATACGGCCTGAAGATCCGATTCATCAAATCCATAAACACCGCAGGGGCATTAGTGAGCCCAAACGGCATCACTAAGAACTCGTAGTGACCGTACCTCGTTCTGAAAGCAGTTTTGGGCACGTCCGAATCTCGAATCCGCAACTGATAATAACCCGATCTCAAATCTATCTTTGAAAACACCGATGCTCCCTTTAATTGATCGAACAGATCATCAATACGCGGTAACGGATACTTATTCTTTATCGTCACTTTACTCAGTTGACGATAATCAATGCACAACCTCATGGTTCCGTCCTTCTTTTTCACGAACAATACTGGTGCACCCCAAGGTGAGAAACTCGGTCGAGCGAAACCTCTATCCGTCAATTCTTGCAACTGAGCTTTCAACTCTTTTAACTCGGTTAGTGCCATACGATACGGAGCGATCGAAATTGGCGTAGTTCCAGGTACAAGCTCAATACCAAACTCTACCTCCCGAACAGGTGGCAAACCCGGTAACTCTTCAGGAAAAACATCCGGGTATTCACAAACCACCGGCACCGATTCGGGTTTCTTTTCTAACTCCTTGTCATCAAGTACATACGCGAGGTATGCTTCGTACCCTTTCCTTACATATTTCTGGGCCAACATTGCTGGTATTACAGCTGGCAACCCCCCTTAAGTCCGCAGACTCAACTCGGATTATTTCGTTATTTGCGCACCTCAAATCGATAGTCTTGCTTTTGCAATTCACAACCGCATCATGCGCGGTTAACCAATCCAAACCAAGAATAACATCAAACTCGTCGAACGGCAAAAGCATCAAATCGGCCGGAAAACAGGATTCTCGGATTATTAGAGGGCATCTCTTACACACTTTATCAACAAGTACGCATTGACCCAACGGGTTTGATACTCGAATTACGAGCTCAGTAGACTCAACAGGTAGAGTCTTACTGGTTGCTAAGGTTTCGCATACATATGAATGAGTAGAACCAGGGTCAATCAATGCAATCACATTAGTATCAAAGAGAGTGAAGGTACCAGTGATGACGTCGGGGGAGGATGCCTCCTCTCGTGCGCGAATGGCATATGCTCTAGCAGGAGTACGGTTCTCGGCTCGATCGGCCGTATCAGAGGCCCCCCTCTGACTACCACCCCTGCCTCCTAAAATTCTCGGTGGTCTTCCTCTAGATGTCACTCCACTAGGTCTTGCACCTTGAATCTTATTCTTCTCATCCAGCTCCGTGCAATCTCTAATGAAGTGGTCCTTCGAACCGCATCCGTAACAGGCCCTGCTAGTAGACTTGCCCCAACATTCACCTAGGTGTCGTCTTCCACATTGGGGACATTCAGGTTTCTCGTGACGATTATTGCCCACACTAGCTACCGAAGTAGCTCGGGAGCCCATCGATGGTCTTGCCCTGATGGAAATTCCCGCAGTCGCCCTCGACTTATTAATGTCCTCCCTGAACTTCTTTACAGCTGAGAACGGAGCTTTACCCGTCGATCTTTTACGATAATCTCTAGCTTCAAATTCAGCCTTCCTCTTCTCCTTTCCAAGTTCTTCCGCCTTGCAAGCTCGTTCGACTAGTGTTACGAATTCTTTTATTTCCAAAATACCCATTAGTAGCTTTAAATCTTCATTCAATCCTTCCTCGAATCTTTTGCACATAGCAACCTCATCAGCTACACACTCCCGGCATACCTACTAAGTCTTACGAATTCATGTTCGTATTCAGATACAGTCATACGGCCTTGCTTGAGTTCCAAGAACTCCTTACGCTTCTGATCAATGAACCGTTGGCTAATAAATTTCTTTCGGAATTCCGTTTGAAAGAAGTCCCAAGTTACTCGCTCGTTCGGGACTATGGAAATCAAGGTCCTCCACCAATAGTAAGCTGAGTCTCGCAACAAAGATACAGCACATTTTAGACATTCGTCGGGTGTGCATGACAATTCATCGAACACCCGAATGGTGTTATCAAGCCAGAACTCGGCCCTTTCGGCATCATCAGTTACTATGGCCTTGAACTCCTCGGCCCCACGCTTCCTAATCAAGTCTACAGGTGGCTTACTCAGCCTCACAGGATCAGCGACTGATGGCATTACAGGCTCTTGGGGTGGATTATTCAAATTTGGGAATTGTTGGACAGCCGGGTTGGTTCGGGCATATTGCGCGACCCACTCATTCATCATGGTAAAGAAGGCTTGTTTAGCCCCCTCACCTTGATTATTCGCAGATGACTGAGGTTCAACAGGCGGCGTCCCTTGTGCAGGAGCAGCCGCTACGCTCTCAACGTCATCCGCTAGGGTTCTTTCTTCACCGGGATCCATTTACTAATCAAAACAAAAACATTTCAACCGTCAGAAGTCATCACCCTTTTAAACATTAACATTATGGCATGTATAGCTAGACTCATACGTGCTATGGTAGTCCTAGAACCGACTAAACCATGGCTCTGATACCAATCAAATGTAACACCCCGAACCCGAAACCGACACCGGAGTCGAACACGAGGTGTTAACTGGCTTTAACCCCTTATAAAATTTATTTTCCAGACACTGCCCAATCTGTGTACCAGTCGTTTTAAAAATCATATCTTGAGTTTCGTAACTCGAAAATCAGTTTCGTGATTTTTCCCAGAAACTAGACTCATGTGCCCATCTATGTATTTTTTTCTAGAATTTTTGGTCAGGCCAATTGGTACAGTTTATTAGTCGAAGTCTCCCATGTTGCAGGGGTCGACTACACTGACCTTTGCCCATTACGAATTGGATATCTCCCTGCACGGGGCTTCAATACTGATGCCGTTTGTTTCTATGAAAACTAGACTCAGAGAGGAATCTGTACATATATGGTACGACCCCTAATTATCTCTGGTTAATTTATTATGAATTTCCAAAGTCGGAGCAGGGAATCCAGAAACCGTTCTGGCCCTGTCCCACAAAAATCTGATTATCTCTTAATATACTGCCCATATGATCTTTTCGTCACTTCCTCATGAAAACAGACTCATCGGGCTTCGATTACATAATTTATTCATCAATTAACTCCACTCCTACTATTTTTAGTGATTTTTCAATCTCATGACACTGCTGTTGCCAGCATCTGTTACGAAAGTAACTAGGTCCATTTCATGCCTACCCTTGAACCAACTCAATCGAACATTCGTGCCATTTTCGCATGGCTTAAAGTTTACATGCCAAAGTTCAAACACAACGTAATAGCTTATACATGCCAAAATGTTCTTCTAAGCCAACTAAGAAGAAAGTACCAAAACTTGCTATCCGATGTGATGACTTCGATGATGGCCTGACCCCGCAAAAATAGATGAGTCCAAGCAACCTATAATGGGTGACAAGGAAACACCGAGTGAGTTTATAACTCAGTAAGTCGTAAGCAATGCACTACCATCCATCAATAACATTATCACAAGAGAAAACAAAATGGAACGAGGCTAATTACTCCATCCATTCCGAACCATACCATAGTTCCTCCAACCTATCGATTCAATTTCATATCAATTCATGCATTCACATTCCATATACTCATCAATAGGACATTGAAGCATTTTCATAAATCAATTTATTTTCGTTACAATCAAACGACTAAACGGCCTTTCACCCATCCTACGATAAATTTTATGTACGTGACTTCAAGTATAGTTGTCACATAGGTTCAAACTTACCGAGCTCAACACCAAGTATAAGCATAGCACCTATTAGCCATGTACTCAAGAAACTTACCCGATCCGCTGTCCGCGATCGACTCAATAGTGTCGCACACATAGTGTCCATAATGATTCACGAATGTATATTGAGTCCGCACACTCAGTGCTATATAATCAACTCGCACACTTAGTGCTACGTAATCAAATCGCACACTTAGTGCTACATAGTCAAACTCGCACACTTAGTGCCGCATGGTCAATTCGCACACTTAGTGCATCATATTCATTTCGCACACTTAGTGCAACATAGTCAAATCGCACACTTAGTGCTGTACAATTTAATCCCGCGCACTTAGCGCCAATCTCATGGTCATAAATGGTTATCCCGCACGTTTAGTGCCGAGATCAACAACTCAGTACATCTTACCTCTTTTCTTTCATTCAACAATTTCATCATCACATACGTACATGCATATATATATATGTATATTTATTCATTCCATTCAGCATCAATACATAACATTATGACCATTGAAATAATACCAACTACATGCTTAATGACTTACCTCGTGTTGGGTAAGACGGTTCCAACTCGGCTACTCGATGACCTTTTCTTTGCCTTTGCTCGATTCACCTCCTTTAACTCCTTGAGCTTAATCAATAATTTAACTAGTTTAACCATCTTGTTAAACATTCATAATTCAATTACACATGCATATGTATGTTTGTATATTCGGCAACCATCCACACTAATTACCCATTTAGTCGATTACACACATAATTAAAGGTAACATCACGAATGGCATACTTATGTATATATATATGTATATATATATACTTCGGAATGGGCATCACAATTAGATTTAACACCACCTTCATACTCAATTAGATGGCCGAATGCATGTGTATATGCACAATGTCAACTATAACATCATGTAGATCCACATATACTACATTTCTTATGTTCCACATCTTAATGCCCATTATACATAATCAAATTTAACATCATCTATATATTTACTCATATGGCCGAATATACATACCCCCATATAATATCATTTTCATTCCATTTAACACTTAATTCATCATAAATTTCCCCCTTTGCTCTCTTTTTTTTTTCTTCATGGCCGAATGCTCCTTCTACTCCTTTTACCTTCACAAAGCATGAATTTCATCATCCAACTTACAAGCTTACAATCTCATGAAGTTTAACCTCATGGTACCTATCAAACTCTCACTCATTAGCTTCTATCATAAACCTCCAACAACACCCAATAAACATATACTTTGGGGGTCTATGGTAGAACCAAGAAAGGAACTCATAGATATCAAGATGTGAGCAACTACCATTATTCATCTAAGTTTAGCATGAAACACAATCATCACCCTTATTAATCTTTTATAGCCGAAAACCATACTCACCCCCAAAATCGAAATTTCAACATGGTTTACAAAAATCACTTGATAACTCACTCAATATCAACTAAAATTTCAAAAGCTAGTACATACTTCCTTACCTTAATAGTGACTTAAGATGACCGATTGCTCATGTTACCAACAATATTCAAGATTTGAACATGGGCTAAGTAAGGGACTTAGTAACTAGCTTAATACATTCAACAATTTCCAAAAGCTACCATGCATTACATACCTTATTCAAGACTAGAAGGAGTGGCCGAATGTCTTACTTCCACTTCCCCCTTCTTCTTAGCATTTTCGGCCAAGGATGATAAAAGATGAACAAATTTTTTTCCTTCTTCTTTAGAACATTCGGCCAAGGGGAAATGAAGAAAGATGGACACTTTTTTTTTTGTTTTTCCTTCTTACTTTCACGGCAAAAGGGGAGGAAAGAAACAATTACCACACATCCTTTCCTTTTTCCATTTCTTTATTCCCCATACTTCTTATTATATTTTATCCTACATACCTCACTAGGCCAACATGTTCCCAACATGTTTCCACCCATAGCATGGCCGGCCACTACATATTAGGGAGGGGGGAATTTGACATGCAAGTCCCCTTTTTCTTCCCCATGCACTAATAGGTCCTCATGCATTGACCTATCACATTTTAAAATTTTCTCATATATGTCCTATTGACTAAATTCACATGTAATCGACTAAATCGAAGCTTGAAATTTTCACACAATCATGATTACATATTCTAGACAATAAACATCACATTCAAACCTTTCGGTGACTCGGTTTAGCGGTCCCGAAACCACTTCCCGACTAGGGTAAATTTTGGGCTGTTACAAAACCTCTTAGGCCAGTGTGTTATGGTTGATAAAGTGTGTAAGAATTGTCTTTTCATGATTCGAGATTTGTGCTTTTTGGCTGATTTGATGTTATTGCGATTTGATAAGTTCGACATAATTCTAGGTATGGACTGGTTGACTTTGCATGCTACTGTTGTGAACTGCAAGAGGAAGACCATTGATCTACTGAGCTAGAATGATGAGTTTATTCGAATTGAATCTAGTGATTTGAATGGTTTACTAGCAGTGATTTCTTTGATACGAGCTTAGAAATATGTGAGGAAAGGTTGTGAAGCTTATTTTTCTTATGTTCTTGACAGTAAAGTGGCTGAAAGAAACATTGAATCAGTACCAGTTGTTTGTGAGTATCCGGATGTGTTTCCTAAAGAATTACCGGGTTTCTCACCTATTCGAGAAGTAGAGTTTGGTATTGAGTTAATGCCTGGGATGACTCTGATATCCATAGCTCCATACAGAATGGAACCTACTTAATTAAAAGAAATGAACGCTCAGTTGCAAGAGTTGACAGATAGAGGTTTCGTGCGATCGAGTTTCTCACCCTAAGGTGCGCTAGTTTTATTTGTGAAAAAAATGGAACTATGAGAATGTGTGTTGATTATAAACAGCTCAATACGGTGACTATAAAGAATAAATACCCATTGCCATGGATCGATGATTTGTTTGATCAACTAAAAGGGGCTACAGTGTTTTCGAAGATAGATTTGAGATCAAGCTACTATCAATTGCGAGATAAAGACTCCGATGTGCCAAAAAATGCTTTCTGAATGAGGTACAGACACTATGAGTTTTTGGTTATGCCTTTCGGATTTACTAATGCACCTGCTATTTTTATGGATTTGCTGAATCGGATCTTCAGACAATATCTAGATTGGTTTGTAGTTGTGTTCATAGATGACATTTTGATCTACTCACGGGATGAAACCAAACATGCTGAACATCTAAGACTTGTGTTGTAGACTTTGCGAGATAAATAGTTGTATGCAAAGTTCAGTAAATGTGAGTTCTGGTTAAGCGAAGTTAGTTTTCTGGGCCATGTTGTATCAGCATCGGGTATTCGGGTTGATCTGAATAAAATTTCAGCTATACTTGATTGGAAACCTCTGAAGAATGTATCTAAAGTCTGAAGTTTTCTGGGACTTTCTGGTTATTATAGACGATTTTCGAAAGGTTCTCTCTGATTGCATCTCCGATGACAAAGATATTGTAGAAAGATGTTAAGTTCGAGTGGTCAGAAAAGTGTCAGAAAAGTTCTAGTGGTCAGAAAAGTGTTAGTTGAAAGCCCTTTTGATTGAAGCTCCAGTACTAGTTCAGCCAGAATCAGGTAAATAATTCATTATCTATAGTGATGCATCTCTAAATGGTTTGGGCTGTGTTTTGATGCAGGAAGGAAGAGTTATATCTTATGCCTCGAGACAGTTAAGGCCACATGAAAAGAACTATTCGACACACGACCTAGAATTAGTAGTTATCGTGTTTGCATTGAAGATATGGCGCCACTATCTGTTCGGTGAGAAATGTCATGTTTATTCTGATCACAAAAGCCTGAAATACTTGATGACTCAGAAAGATCTAAATTTGAGACAACGTCAATGGTTAGAATTGTTAAAAGACTACAAGCTTGTGATTGACTATCACCCGGGAAAAGCTAATGTTGTTGTTGAAGCTCTAAGATGAAAATCACAGCTTGTTTTGCGTGCGATGAATGTGCATATGGTTATGTCTGATGATGGTTCGATAATAGTTGAATTAAAGGCAAGACCTTTATTTGTTCAACATATTTGTGATGCCTAGAAGGTTGATCATGAGTTGATAGCAAAATGAGCTCAATATGATTCAAATGCTGATTCAGAGTTTCTAGTTGATGCGGATGACTATTTGAGAGTTAGAAACCGAATATGTGTTCCGAAAAATTTAGAGTTGATTCAAATGATTTTGAATGAAGCTCACAGCAGTCGGTTATCTGTTAACCCAGGTAGTACGAAGATGTATAATGATTTGAAATAGCTTTACTGGTGGCATGGTATGAAATGAGACATTTCTGACTTTGTTTCAAAATGCTTAATCTGCCAACAAGTAAAAGTCGAGCATCAGGTACCTTCTGGATTGTTTCAGCCGATTATGATACCTGAGTGGAAATGGGACAGAGTTACTAGGGATTTTGTATCTGGTTTATCGTTGACACAGAGCAAGAAAGATGCAATTGGGTTATTGTGGATAGATTGACTAAATCGGCTCATTTTGTTCTGGTACGTACAGAGTACTCGTTTGATAAGCTGGCTGGATTGTGTGTTTTTCAAATTGTGAGATTACATGGTGTGCCTATATCTATTTTTTTGAATAGAGATCCGAGGTTTACATCACAGTTTTAGAAGAAACTGGAAGATGCACTAGGTACGAAATTACATTTCAGCACTACTTTCCATCCCCAAACAGATGGTCAGTCTTAGCAAATCATTCAGATACTTGATGATATGTTGAGATGCTGCATTCTCGAGTTCGAAGGTACGTGAAAATGGTACCTACCTCTGAAGCTTCCAATCAAGTATCAAAATGGCACCTTATGAGGCTTTGTATGGTCGTAAATGTCGTAAATCATTATATTGGATTGAGCTTAGTGAAAATAAGATACACGGGGTTGACTTGATCATAGAAACTGAACAGAAAGTGAAAGTGATCCGTGAAAGTCTAAAAGCAGCATCAGATCGTCAGAAATCATATGCGGACTTGAAATGTAAAGATATAGAGTTTCAGATCAGAGATAAAGTCTTTTTGAAAGTCTCACCATCGAAGAAGATGCTAAGATTTGGTTGCAAAGGCAAATTGAGTCCGAGGTTTTTTGGGCCGTATGAGGTAATAGAACGCATTGGGCCGGTTGCTTACAGACTATTGTTTCCATATGAGCTAGAAAAGATCCACAATGTATTCCATGTTTCCATGCTTCGTACATATCAATCTGATCCTTCACATGTGATTTGTCTGTCTGAGATTGAGATTAAGCCCCATATGACATACGAGGAAGAACCGATTCATATTCTGACTCGCGAGATTAAAGAGTTGCAGAATAAGAACATTCCATTAGATAAAGTATTGTGGCATAAACCCGGAGTTGAGGAAGCAACACAGGAGCCAGAGGAGGTAATGAGAGAACGTTACCCGAACCTATTTACCGGTAAATTTTTGTGGATGAAAATCCCTAAGGGGGAGAGTTGTAACAGCTCGCTTTATACCCTAATCGGAGCGGTGGTTTCGGGACCACGAATCTGTGTCAGAAAACATTTAAAAATTATTTTTTGTGTTTATTTTGTGTGAACTTATATTTGTGAAATTTTCGTGATTTAATTTTGTTGTTTGGACGTTTGATTAAATAAAGGACTTAATCGCGTAAAATGAAAATTTGGTGGTTATTTCTAAAAAGGGCCTAATTGCTATTGGCTTTATTAATGGAAGCATTATTTTACAATTAGCCCATTAAAAGAAAGGGCGGACGGTAATAGGCATATATATTATATGGTTTTATTATAATTATATTAAGGTTAAAAATGTAATTAGGTAAAAATGTTAATATATGTTATAATAAAAATTAAAATAAAACATGTTCATTCATTCTCTCTTGACCGAGACTAAACAAAAGAAAAAGAAATAACAAGAGCTAGGTTGGCCATCTTTAAAGCTTAATCAAGGTATGAGTCTAGCTCGGTTTTTTATAATTTTTACGTTTTTGAGATCTTTGCTAAGTTATCTTCAAGACCCATGATTGAATTTTTGATTTTGATGAATATTTTGGGTTATGCCATTGATGAGAGCTTTTGATTTTTTTTTGTTTGATGATGAAATATGAAAGATATGTTTTAGATTAACATCTTCTGTATTGGAGTTTTTGATGATTTTGAGTAATTAGGACTAAATTGCAAAAATAATAATTAGAGGGACTAAAATGTGAAATAAATGAAATCTATGGACTTGTATGGATAGGGATAAGATTCGACCAAACATGGGTATAGGGAAATTTTGCATATTTTGTGTTTTGTGCGATAGGGACTAAATTGTAAAAATTATAAATGTCAGGGTAAAGTTGTAATTTTCCATTCATGTGTTTTTGGACTAAATTGAATGAAAATATGTTTAAATGAGCTTAATTTGAATATGTTTAGATCAAGAAACAAAGAAATCAGATTTGGATTGGGGGAAGCGAAAGTTGTCGACTAGCTGTCCCGTTCCGTTATACATAGTCCAAGGTAAGTTTATAAACAAATACTCGTACTCAATTTCAAATAAATGCAAAGTATATATGCTGAATTGATATGTATGAATTATTATATGCTATAGTCGAATGTGAATAAGCTTGATTACTATGTTTTCGAATTCGTTTCGACAGAGTTACGACGTCCGAAAGCCCCGTATGAACCTTAGGAATAGTTAGGATACATATGTCATGACATAGGATTCTGATTTATGTGTGCGAATAAGACCATGACATCGATATATTATTTTGATATATGTGTTCGAGTAAGACCCTGTTTGGGATAGTGGCATTGATATGTGATTACATGTAAGACCACGACTGGGACGTTAACATTGTACGATTTATGTGTGATCATCTCAGTGTCCTATCCAATTCCGAATGGTTCATCGAGCAAAGACAAGTTGTGTTTGAATGTGTAAGATAAGCTAAATGTCCAGGTACAAATTGGCTTGTTGTTATTTAAAACAAGGTAAGTGGGTAATTTGGTACTTATTTCAAATTATGCATAATGCAATTGAAGGTTATATGTGAATTAGGTAAGTGTACTCGGCCTTTTGAATATATTAAAATGAGTTTAAATTATACATATGTATGAATACATGAATATAGCTGCATAACTAAAATGTATATGAAACTATATGATGACACATTAGTTTGTGTATTTTTGTGCATGTGAACTAGGTTGATCTTAATTATTTGGCTTTGGAAGTTAATTGATAATATGTTAACATGGCTATATAAGAATTCGGTCAAAGTGACAAATATGAATGAATATATATATAATATAGATTTTATATGTTTAAATCTAAATGTTTTATAATAATGTGCTTTGGCTTAGTTTAATTAAATTGATGATATTTTTGGGTTGCTCATCTCCTTATGACTTACTAAGCTACAAATAGCTTACTCTATGTATATGTGTGTTTCAGTTTTATATATTTTGGAGTCAAGCTACGAGCTCAGGGACTATCAGCAAAGTTTCATCACACTATCATCTATTTTGGTACCTTTATAAGTTAAACTCGGATTAAAGCATGTATAGGCTGAACTATGCTTGAGATGTTGAATTTTGGTTATGTATATTTAAAGCCATGCAAAAATGACTTACTTTTAAGTTTAGTTTTTGGTTCGATTATGGTTTAAATTGTTTTTGGTGATGATGCTATGAGTTATGAGTGAATGGCATAGGTGATAGATGTAACAGCCCGATTTTGGGCCTAGTCGGAATAGTGGTTTCGGGACCACAAATCCGACGAGGGAAAATATGGTTATTATTATATTTTTATGGTCTACAATTTCACGGAAAATTTTCGTAAAAATTTCGTTCGAAAATTTCGACGTTTGGGCACTCAATTTAGTCAAAATGACTAAATTGTAAATAGTGCAAAAGTTGAGTTCTATATGTAGAAGTATCTAATTGATATGAAATTTTAAATTGGAGGTCTTTATGTGGTAATTAGACCATTAGTTAGTTGATGGACAAAAATAGACATAAGAAATGAGAGAAATAGATTTTTTTTAAGTGGGGGCATATTAGTCATTTGGTAATAAAAAAATTAAAATGGGAAAAAGATGACAAAAATCATCATCTTCCTCATTAGTTGCTGCCGAAATTTGAAGGAAGCCATAGCTAAGGTTTCTTTGCTTTCTCAAGCTCATAGTAAGTGCATCCTAGCCCCGTTTTTAATGTTCTTCGCATTTTTGGAATCCTCGTAACTCGGTTTAGCTTATTCTAGCAATAATTCGTGTTAGGGCTCATATTTGAAAAAATACCCATAGGTGAAATGTGTTTATTTTGCTGTTTTATGGTGGAATATGAAGCTATAAATTATGTTAAACAACTTTTGCTAAGCGATTTTAAGCGAAAACGGGTAAATAGGCATAATCGATAAAAATAATTATTGTTCATAAGTGTATGTTAGAGTGAGAATTTGATGTTGCCATAGAAGGGAAAAATGTTCAGCATGTCATAAAACCTAAGAATAAGTGATGAAGTTTAATTTCCGAGCTTTGGGACAAAAGTGTAATTATGCAAAAGTTTGGGGGCAAAATTGTAATTTTTCAAAAAGTTGGGTGGTGGATTATTTTAATGAATGTGAACATTAAATGAGTTAAATTTGCTATTATAGATCAAGAAAGACGTGAAGATTATCTCAAACGAGGAAAAGAAAAGATAGTGGAGTGAAGTGCAAAATTACGATATTTTGCACCGAGGTAAGTAAACACGTGACTTGATGTATTATTTTGACATTAATTGATATATGTTGAGATTTATTTGGAATTAAAATAAATGTTTGGCCATATCCTAAAATGTTGTTAAATCGGGAAAGGTGGTAAAGGGTTGCAATATATGATTTATGGGTTGAACACTCGGAATAAGCCGAAGTATGTTGTACATAAAGGGGTTGCTGTGTGCTGATTCCCCGATTCATTGGTGGTGCTATGTGCGATATCCACCGTATCTTTGAAATGTGAAAGGGGGTTGCTATGTGCTGATTCCCCCGAGGGGTTGCTAAGTGCTGATTCCCCGGTTCATTGGTGGTGCTAAGTGCGATATCCACCGTATCTCTGAAATAAAAAGGGGGTTGCTATGTGCTGATTCCCCCAAGGGGTTGCTAAGTGCTGATTCCCCGATTAAGTGGTGGTGCTAAGTGCGAGATCCACCAATAACGGTTAACATTCCGAGTGCTCAACGAAAAAGTGTGGAAGGTGAATATTGCCATATGGTGGAAATTTTTATGGGGCAAATATTGAGTTGGATACTAAATCGATCCATGTATGAGATGGGAGAAAATATCAAAAACGAAAAAAGGAACGATTTAGTTATAAACTGTGTTGAACAACAGCAGATGGGTAACTTTGAAAAATCACCATAAATGGTGGAAAATGAATGGGAAGCTGAATAATATATGAAATTGAAGCTGAATGTGTCTATTTTCATATGAAATAAATAGAATAAGCAAAAGAGTTGTATTTTTGGAGATATCTGAATTTTACTGAAACAGGGCTGGATTGATTTCGGGATCCCCTGTTCTAACTTTGGAAAATCACCACAAATTGTACAAAAATAATTATGGTGTGAAATTTATATTCCTGGATTCCTTATTGACTCTATTTTTAATAGAAACAAGCGAAACCATTTTTAAAATTTTGTACAGAGAGTTAAGTGAATGTTTTTGAGGAAGGGTCAGAATCGTTGGGCAGTGAAACAGGGGAAGTTTTAATGAATAAACTGTACTAATTGGCTGGGTAAAAAATTCTGAAATTTTTATGGTGAAATGGTATATGAGTCTAGTTTCAGGGAAAATTTACGAAACTCAATTTGGAGCCCTGTAGCTCCGGATAAAAATAAATTAGCGACTATGACGCAGAAAAACAGTTTGCTGGAAATTGCCTAAACAATGAAGTTATTCATGAATAAGTTTATATTTTGGTGTAGTTATGTGAGTAATTACTTATTTATCATGTGTTTACTTACTAAGCTATATGCTTACTCGATTTTATTTTTCCCTTGATTATAGTGACTTCCGACAACTCGGAAATTTGGAACGAAGTCAGACAATCATCCACACTATCCTTCACACTTGGGGTATTTTGCTACTATCGTTCCGGAAAATTATGGCATGTATAGACGACCTATGAAATATGGAATCATCATGTAAATATATGTTATGGTTTGATTTAAAATGTGGTGTTCATTAATAGTTAAATTGTGAGTATTATTATAAATGAGTTTGGTTGATATATATATATTGGATTGTGATTTAAATTTGCAGGAGGTTTAAGCAAAATTAAGCAGAAATGCTGTCGAATTTTTTTTTAAAAAACTTAGTAATACCTCATACTCTGTTCCGAGCCGGAATACGAGTAAGGGGTGTTACAATAGATGTTATACATTATGGAAATGGTTGGATAGTGACATTAGTTAGGGTATTAAAGTTGGTTAATGACTTTGGAAGTGGCATGAATGAATCGGCTAAATATGTTTGTTTGGTTAGGATGTGTTTTATACTAAGATATAGTATACATGTGAATTTTCTTATTATGCTTAGTTTTGATCTAATAAGTTCTTAGCTATCATATCTAATGAGTTTAGTTTTTGATAATTTAGTGATGGTAATTTTTGTTGTGTAAGTGGTTTGACATAACATGATTTGGTATTACAGGTTGGTTGATCATGTCCGAATATGATATACCTTTGTCTTAATATGTTTATTATTATGATATGGGAAAATTCATGTTACTAAAATATTTATATAAATTAGTTAAATGAATATTATTGTAGAAATGGTATTCGGTTATGAGATGGGAGATACGAATATTATTTTTGAGCTACCTAGGGTTTAGCATTTTTTATTATACATGTAATGAAGTGGTTTGATGTATTAGTTGAATTAAATTTTTATAAGATAAAATGATTTAGAATATAGGGATTGGGAGTTTGGTTGTAGTCTATGTTCATTGACAAGTATGAAATATATATATGTATATATATATTTAGTCATATGTATTTGGTTACTATGATAAAACATCCATTTAAGTCATAAAGTTTAGTTTCATAAATGAACTATTACATGGTATTAGCATGCATAAATGCTTGGCAAAATTATGTGACTTATGTGGTTGTTTTCTTTGAAATTAGATATTCGGTACTAACTGGGTTAATCATTCTGCAAAAATTTATTATGATATTTGTTTGTATAATGTGTTACATGTGAATTTAAGTATAAATTCAATTGATATTAGATATTAAAATGATGCTTGAGTTTGGGTTGAGTAATGATATCATTAGCAGTTAATTTGGAAAGTTACTATATACTCATGTATTTATAATAGTTGAATAATCATTTAGGTTTATATCATATCCTTGTCAGAGTCCGTTAATGCTTTAATATTTGAATGTTATAATTCGTTTTATTGTATGTGAATGATATGACTGTATGTATCTATATGATATGAAATGTTTCAAATTTAAGTGCTATGTTAGTTCATGAAATAAAATTTGATTGATTTTCGAGACTCGTTCATGTGTATATATGAATATCTGGAATTGTGCTTTTGATTGGTAATGCGTCATAACCCTAATTCGGCAATGTATACGGGTTAGGGGTTAACACCCCTAACCCGTATCTGACATAGGATTAGGGTTACGAGGCATTACCAAACAAACAGAACAACTGGGACCAATTCAGAATCACAGGTATTATTTAACATCATTTCATAAGCAATCATCTCTAAATATGTTCTACGAGACCTAAAACATACGTTTAAGAACGGTTAGAGATAAACTGAACAAATTCATAAAATTCAGAACATAGAAAATATTACAATTCTATTAAGGTCACACGCCCGTACGTCCAGGCCGTGTGCCTTACACGGGCATCAGACACACCCATGTGAACCAGCCGTGCCAAACCAGGGTAACCATACTGACTTTCACCCACGGCCAACAAACACGCCCGTGTGTTGCAGCCGTGTGATACTTAGCAAGCTATTGACTTTATCCCACAGCCACATGACATGCCCGTGTCCCCTGACCGTGTGGCACCATGCAGGCTTGATTTAAGCCAAATTGCCACCCGTTTTTAAAGGTCATCCCTACAAGCCATAATAAACAACATTTGTACCTAAAATTTTCAACCAATTCCATACTCATAACATGCTTCATTATAACAAAAACATTTTAGCTCATAAAACACCACAACCATACACCATTTGGCACCATCAACCAAATACTAAAACTATATACAACATTTCATTTGCTATAAAACTCTCATGGCATAGTATATATACATCAAAACTTATATACATAGACCTTCTAGCCTATACATGCCATACTTTAAAATATTTACACTTTCTAAAGTACCAAAATGAGTTCGATTGTGTGGTGACGATCCTCGACTATCCCTGAGCCTTCAGTAGCTACAATAACTGTAAAACATATAGTAATCACACAGAGTAAGCTACAAAGAGTTTAGTACGCCAAATACAATTGGTCTAACTACTAAAACATATAAGTACAATTTAACCATAAAGATTCATAACCATTTCATAGAATAATTCATACTTAACCATGCACCTTTGTTTGCAAATATGTCATGCTTCATTTCCAATTCTATACATATTTCACAGAGACAGAGTTTTTCATATTAAGAAATTTAGTACGATACAAACGTACCTGCATAGGTTATACATTTCATATACTCAGTCTCAGATTTTGTACGCTATCATCAGACGGGTCAGAAATGATATAAACGCTCATAAACAAGTACAATGCCGACGTCCTTGACGTGGTCTTACATGTAATTCAATATCGATGCCTCTGTCCTAGACAGGGTCTTACACGAAATCAAATACGATGCCAATGTCCCAGACATGGTCTTATACGTAAATCTCAATCGAGACCTGTGTCTCAGACACAGTCTTACACGATGTCTCAGACAAATGTCAACTTTTCTTAGAAACATACAGAGCTTTTCAGATACTAACATATTATCTTACTTTACTCCAAATATATTCATCAGGCACTCAAGGCCATCCAATACAGATTACAGTTTACATGTGTAGAATTTATTTCAATTAACACGTAATTGTAATTTAATTTACCTCGGATGGATTTCGGATAAAACGAGTCGTCTATTCAACTATTTTGGACTTCCCCCGATCTAAGTTTGATTTTCTTTGTTCTTGATCTAATACAATACAAATTCAACCATTCAATCATTCATTTCATTCAATTTAATCCATATACGCATATTTAGGGCACTTTACATTTTAGCCCTTACATTTTCACACTTTGACAATTTAGTCCATTTTTCACAAAATCACCAATATGAAAAATTTCTTTGCAACAAGGGCTAGCCGAATTTTCATGGCTTTTATGTAAGCCTATACAACATGTTAAATTCACAATTTAGTCCTCCTAAACCTCATTTTCAAAATTTAACCCAAATAGCTCAATTTCATCAAAAACTCAAAGACAAAACTTATGAACCATCTACCAAGCCTTCATAATTCATTCAAAAACATCACAAAACTCATGATATCAACAATGGCATTTCATGAAATATTTAATAGAAACAGAAATTCAGACATGGCTTTTGAAGAACATGAAGCAACGATCACAGAAACGTAGAATTATCAAAAACCAAGTTAAAATCGTACCTTAATCAAGCAATCAAAGTGTCAAAAACTAAAATAGATTTCTCCTTTTTCTTTTTCTTTTATTTTCGGCTATATGCATGAAAATATGGCCAATTTCATGTTTTCATTTTATTATTATAACATTATAATCACCTTTTACCATTTTACCCCTAATGACATAACATTAATTTCTACCAACTCATGTCCATATTTGTCCATGCATTAGTAAAATGGTCCAATTGACATGCGACGACCTTTATTTTAAAAGCCAGGCCAAATAGGTGCTTTAGAATCTAGCACTTAACTTTTACACTTTACGCAATTTAATCCTTTTTCATAATTAAGCACAGAAACAAACAAATTAAATCACATAAATTTTCAGAGATGTAAATTCACATATCACAGACATAGAAAATAATATTAAAATATTTTTCAAACTCAGATTTGTGGTCCCAAAATCACTATTCCGACTAGGGTCAAAACCGGACGGTTACAAGGGGTGTTACAATGTCATAGCATATGTATATGTTTCACCCTTCACTACCCGAACATAAAGGCACATCTTTTACTATTTTCAAGCCAAATTGCATGATAAAATACACAAATTATATAAGACACTATGGCAAACAAATTCACATATGCTTCTATCCATACAAAACCTTAGCCGAACCATTCTCATGTATACCCAAAGTCATCAACCATTTCAAACATATAATACCTACCACAAATACTATGCATTCATAGTACATGACATCATAACCAACATGCATATCAACCATAAGCAATATAACTAAATTCAAACATAAAAGTTAAGCCATTTTCGCATGGTTTAGATTACATATAACCAAAATCCAACATTCCAAAAATATGCTCCAACCTATACATGCCATAATTCAAGTTCAACTTATTAAATACCGAAACAGTAGATAGTGTGATAAACTTTGCTGACGATCCTCGAGCTCGTAACTTGATCCAAAATCTATAAAATAGAGTAAACACACAGAGTAAGCTATCACAGCTTAGTAAGTCATAAGCAAATAAACAAACCAATGATATAATCAACTCATTTAAGCTAAACCGAATTACATTAACGTTACCATGCTTAGTTTCAAACTTACAAATCTCATAAGTAATACATTTTCATACACTATTTCTACCTTGGCCGAATGCCCACATAGTATCTAACATGTTATTATTCAATTTCCAAAGCCAAATAGTCATTATAAAACCTAGTCCACTTTCACTCAAATACATAAACTCATGTAACACAATATAACTTCATATACATATACTAGTTATGTGACCGAATACACATGGTCATATATGCACATACTTAAGATACATTTCAATAATATTCACAAGGTTGGATACACTTACCAAATTCACATATATTCTTCATTTGCAGCACACGCAATTTGTAACAAATATCAAGTTATTTACTTACCTTATTTCAAGTAGACAATAAGGTAATTCATACCTGGCCATTTAGCTCATATTACACCTTCGACCACAACTTACCTTTGCCCGATAAACCATTCAGAATTGGATAGGACACTCGGATTATCATACATATATCGTAAAATGCAAACGTCCCAGACGTGGTCTTACGTGTAATCACATATCGATGCCACTGTCCCAAACAGGGTCTTACTCGTACACATATATCAAATCACATATTGATGCCATGGTCATACTCACACATCACATATCGTAATCCTATGTCATGACATAAGTATCCTAGCTATTCCTAAGGTTCATACGGGGCTTTCGGACGTCGTAACTCGGTCGAAACGAATTCAAAAATATAGTAGCCAAGCTTACTCACATTCATCTATTGTATGTATAAAATCACATAATTCATTTTAGCATATATAATTTGTATTTAATGAAAATTAAGTACGTCTATTTGCTTATAAACTTACCTGGGATAATTTAAAATGGAACGGGACGACTAGTTGACAGCTTTCATTTTCCCCTATCCAAATCTGATTTCTTTGGTTCTTGATCTTAATCAAGCTTGTTTATGGTCGAACCCTAGCTTCTTTTCTTTTTTTCTTTCTTATTTTTTTATTTGGGCAAGAGATAAAAGATGAACATGGCTTTATTTTTTTATGTTTTATGATATTATATAACTTAACATTTAATTTACATATATAAACCTTAATTAAAACATTATATTATCACTTATATTATGTCCATTGCCGTCCAAATATAAAACCAATGGCATAATTGCATCATAAACACTTCCTTTTATAAAGACACATTCATTTTGGCCCATTTATAATTAACCATCAGATTTTCATTTTACGCGATTAAGTCCTTTTATTTAATCAGGCACCTAAACGACAAAATTAACTCACAAAAATTTCACACACACAAATTCACACATAATAAACACAAAAATAATTTGAAAATATTTTTTTGACTTGGATTCGTGGTTCCAAAACTACCATTCTAACTAGGGTCTAAATCGGGTTGTTACAGAGATCCGAGGTTTACCTCACAGTTTTGGAAAAAGTTACAAGTAGTTTTGGGGACAAAGTTTAATTTAGCATGACTTTCCATTTGCAAATCGACAATCAGTCGAAGAGAGTAATTCAGATTCTTGAAGACATGTTGCGCTGTTGTGTCCTTGAATTCCAAGGCAATTGGGAAAAGTATTTACCGCTGGTAGAGTTTGCCTACAACAATAGCTATCAGTCGAGTTTGAAAATGGAGCCTTATGAGGCTTTGTATGGGCGTAAGTGTTGAACGCCTTTGTATTGAACCGAACTCAGAGAAAATTATATTCACAGGGTTGACTTAGTCAAAGAGACTGAAGAAAAAGTAAAGATAATTCCTGACTACTTGTAGGTCACTTTGGATAAACAGAAATCCTATGCGGATTTGAAACGAAAAGAAATTGAGTTTCAAGTTGGTCATAAGGTGTTTTTGAAAGTACCCCTTGGAAGAATGTCCTCAGATTTGGTAAGAAAGGAAAATTAAGTCCAAATTTTATTTGAACTTATGAGGTGACTGAGAGAATTGGACCAGTAGCTTATCGACTAGCCTTTCCATCTGAGTTAGAGAGGATCCGCAATGTTTTCCATGTGTCGATGTTGGGCCAATACCATTCTGACCCTTCGAACGTTCTTTCACCTACAAAGTTTTAGATTCGATCAAACATGACTTATGGTGAAGAATCGGTTAATATTTTAGCCTGGAAGGTTAAGCAACTAAGGAACAAGAATATAGCACTTGTGAAAGTACTATGGCATAGACATGGGGTTGAAGAGGCCACATGGGAGCCCGAGGAGACTATGAGAGATCAATACCCAAACCTTTTCATTAGTAAGATTTTCGGAGATGAAAATCCCTAAAATGGGAGAATTGTAACAGCCCGATTTTGGGCCTGTCAGAACAATGGTTTCAAAACCACAAATCTGAGGTTGGAGAAATTATTTTAATATTATTTTATATGTTATAGCATGATTATATGAGTGTTTGAAATTTTTGGTGAATTAATTTTAGTGATTGCATGCTTAATTTTGAAAAAGGACTAATCGCATAAAGTGTGAAAATATTGTTCTACTAATAGCTATGGAACATTAAATTAGAGGCCTTTATTGAGTAAATAGACCAAAAATTTGTTAGTGGCTGAACATGGAGACAAAGAAATTATAAGGTCAAAGTTAGGTGAAATTTGGTGACTAATTTGACTAGAAATATAATAAAATGAAGAGAAGTTTTCATATTTTTTGTTCTCTCTTACTTCTCCACCGATTTTTTCCAAGAAAGAAGGCCATGGTAGCTTGAAATTTTCAGCAACTTTAGACTCTTACAAGTAAGTCACTTGATGATTTTTGTACTTTTGGGGCCCTTGTAGCTTAAGCTAACTAATGGGGGGACTATTTTGCAAAATGGTTGAAAGTTTAGGGTTTTGCCATGAGAGTACTCATGTTGGTTGCTGAATTTTTATAGAATAAAATGAATCATGGTTAAATAAATAACTTTAGTTAAAGGGGTTTTCATGAAAACACCTAAAAAGGACCATTTTGTAAAAGTTACAAAATAAGTAGTAAAGGTGTCAAATAATTGGATATGTGAGTTGCAATAAGCTTAAAATAGATTCGGCTAGGTTTGGTTAATAAGGAAATTTGATGAAAATTGATTTACGAGCCTTGGGGCAAAATCATAATTTTGTGAAAGTCTAAGGACAAAGCGGTCATTTTGCCAAAATATGAATTATGAAATATCTTGATTAATGTGATCATTAAGTTAGTGAATTTTCTCATTATAGATCAAGAAATACAAAATCTGGACCTAGACCGAGGGAAAACCAAGCTAGTAGACTAATTCAATCTAGTTGCCCACTTTTTGTATACTGAGGTAAGTTGTATGTAAATAATACAACTTTATTGTTATTATATATTGAAAAATTAATATGGCATAAAGTGTTTGATTACTGTTGTGATTATGCATGATGAAAATTGATGTAGTAAAAACTCACGGTTGAACCTTAGGAATAGATTGGATATCCATGCCATGACATTTGGGTGATATGTGTGCTAGTGTAAGACTATGTTTGGGACATGGTATCAGCCACATTATGAGAGTCAGTGTAGGACCATGTCTGGGACATGGCATTGGTGTTGATATGTGTGCTGGTGTAAGACCATGTCTGGGACATGGCATCTGCATTAAGATAAGAGCTAGTGTAAGACCATGTCTGGGACATGGCACATACCTCGACATGTGAGCCAGCGTAAGACCATGTCTCGGACATGGTATCGGCAATTTACCTCTCTTATCAGATATCCTTTTATATTCCAAATGGTTCCACGGGTTATTTTAAGCTTACAACAAAGTTATGAAAGAATATAATCCTGTTGTGAGTGGTACTGGTTCTTACTTGAAACTCATGAGATATAAGCTTAGTTATGATGCCTTAATGGTAAGGATGGAATTGGAAAAGTTCTATCTATAAGAATGATTTTAGGACGATCTTGAAATTTTTGGCTTATTCTTGTGATGCGTAAATATGTAGTAAATTTACCATTGTTAAATCAAGAATGTTGTGTTGATTTTTAATATCCTATGTGATTAAAGATGCATGGTTGATGTTGTTACTTATTTACATGCTACTTATTAAGCTTTATACTTACTCCCTTTCCTTTCCATTATCTTATAGTACCGCCAAGCTAGCTCGGGAATCAATGGGAGTTAGAGACTCGATCACACTATGAGTCGGAATATTTGGGTATAATTAGACATAACATTTTGAGTATGGCATGTATAGGGATTTGGTGTTTTTCTTAAATGTCATGGTGGTTTAGCCATAAGTGTTGGCTCATACTAATGTGATTTTCTTTTTGTATAGGCCATTGATGTTGGTTAATCTTGATTATTGCTAAATGCATATAATAAGGATTTTCATGGATGTGGTTATTGCATGGTCCGCATTGATAAGTAGGAGATATTGTATGTGATAGAAAATAGAATAAAATCAATGTGTGGATGTTTAGTTGTGGCTACTTTGGGTATGTGTTTATGCTTGGTTTGGAGATGTTTGATGTTCTGTAGGTTGGTGCAAGTAAGGGTGGCAAAAAGGCTTGGTAGATAACCTTGCTTTTGTCCACATGGGCAGACACACTGGCATGTCTCTAGGCCATGTGTGACACACGGACTACCCCATGGGCGTGTAGTCAAGTCGTATGTCCCCTATACCTAAATTTGGCAAAACAGAATGCCTAGTAGTAACTACGTGGGTAGAGACATGGCCGTGTGTCTCAACCGTGTGGAGGACATGGCCATAGTACATGGGCATGTGCCCAGGCTATGTGCAGTGTGTACCTTATTTGTGAAATTAAATTCGCCACACGGCCTAGCACATGGGTGTGTGCCTTGGCCGTGTGCCCCTAAATGGTTGATGACATCAGAAACAGAATGACAAGGTTTTAGAACACAGGCTGAGACACGAGTGTGTCATGGTCGTACGAGCGACACGGCCATGGACACGGGCATGTGCGAGGCCATGTGAAAACCCCTGTAGGTTTGAAATGAGAAATAAATCCACATGAGATAGGGACACAGGCGTGTCCCGATAGGTTCAGGCCGTGTGACCTATACGGGCCTTCGACATGGCCATGTTAAGAGGACACGAGGGCGTGTCACCCTCTCACACGGGCGTGTTCCCTTGTTTGCATTGAAATTATTCAAAGTTTTCGAAAGTGTTCGATTTATTCTCGAACCATTTCCAAAGCATGTTCTGGGCCTCATAAGTTCATATTAGGGATGTTAAGTGGAAGTTTAAAAGTTTTAAATTTGAGCGAAATTATATGTCCCAAAATTGTTTGTATCCATGTGTTTAAGTCTAGTAACGCCTCGTACCATGTCCCGACGTGGGATACGGTTAAGGGGTATTACACTTACAATGTTAGTGATTGCAATAGCACTTCCATGTTTAGAGCATTCAAACCCCTAAGATCATATAATAAAAATAAGATTTAATAAGATAACATTTAACAAGGCATTCATTGTACTTCTATACAGTAGAAAACATAAAGTAATCACCAGTGTTTTTAAGGAAATGAGAAAGAATCGAATGGAGAATACTTTTCCTAGGCTACTCGATTCTACACTTAGATCTCATCGTCAGGAGTGGATCTACATCAGTCTTCACGTTGGCTCACCCAAGGGAGGCTCAAGCTGCCATGGCTACAAGCTTCAAAATTTGGTAAGAGAATGGTGGTCCAGCCAAAACTCCTCTCTTCATTCTTCTCATGTTATCATTTTGTGTTTTACTTAATAGTACAAGTGTCCTTCCTTCAGGATTCTTTTGTCCTTGTTCTTACAGGGTAGTTACACCGGACTGGACAGCTCACGCATGGTTGGCTCTTATTTGACAGCTGCCAACTGCGACGACAATTCTGGACGCAATCTGGAATTAACTCATGCAGTGACATTTCGAACTTTTGTCAACTGCGATGACAACTCTATACACAATCTAGAATTAACTTATGCAGCGACATTAATGCAATAATATAGCAAAATTAAAGATAAAATAGGCTAATTCACTGATTATAAAATACACTTTACTAAACTGAAAAAGCTAAAATGTATGTTAAAAGTAACTAAATGGGAACAAATTAACCAATAAGTAGGGAGAAAACATATGTTCTTTCTAGTACAATCAGGTGCCTATGGGCATATGGGTTGTATGTTAGAATACCTTATGTATATAGCTTGATTATGCATGATTTTTTGTGCCCTGCTATGGCTTGTATATATGTGAAAATTTGGGTGTAGGTACATGCCAAGTTGGGCGAGAAAAATGGCTTGTAAAGGGGCCTATTTTTGTCTACACGAACAAAGACACGGGCGTGTGTCTCAACCGTATGTGATACATGGCCAGGCGACACAGTCGTGTGTCCCTTGTAGCTTTCAAAAGGTTACAAGTGAAGCTGTTACTCGGCCTAACACAAGACCTGGCACATGGGCATGTAAGGTTATTTTGAAGGGTACACGGCCCGGCCACACAGCCGTGTGACCCTTGCAGTGTTAAAAATTTTCACTATTTTCTAAAAAATTGTCTGAGTTTTCGATTTAGTCCTGACTTGTTTCTAACGTGTTTTTAGGGCTTCGAGGGCTCGTATAAGGGAAAATATGTATAATTTAGATTGGTTTTAGTAGATTATTGATATGATTTGTATTGTTTGAAATTTACGTTCGTTTGACTTGAAAACTTCGATAATGTCCGGTGACAGATATGGGTTAAGGGTGATCCGGATTTATTGAAGCTCCATTTAACCAAAATTTTCCTTTATTATTGTTTCACTCATCATACCAAATAGATGACTCATTTGATTCTGACCACTATTGTCATCATCAAATTTATCCATGTTTGCATCTATGTTTTAGGCTAAAGGTTTGTCAAGCTTAATAGTTCCACATGACCATATCTCTGGTGGATTAGAAAGAGACTCTCTTGGGTATTTGGGCATATCAATATTTTTATCATCTAACTCATCAGAGGTTTATATGAATACCCTTCTTTCCCATATTTGTTATACAAACTCCATTGATCCATCGAAACTACATATATCCAACTTGATTTCTCATCATCGTATAAATTATCGCACATCTTGCCTTTATACCAAGTGCAATCATCATTAATTGCACTTATGATTAAATTTCCTAACCAACAAAGGAAATAATAAAATAATAAAATTATGAAAAATGAAAATTAAGCTGAAATAATAAATTAATAAAATTAGCACACTATCTAACTTGTTCGTCTTTTGACTAATATTATTTACAAGTAATCAATTCAATAAAAATTATCACCATCGTAATCCCTAGAAACGACACCAACAACTTGACTACTTCCAGATGTACTAACATCCAGAGTGTGAATACTGCAACTAAAGATATGGATTTGGGGTAGTGTCCGCAAGTATACGGGTCAGGTTGTAATATAGTTTGTTTACAATGGACACTAACTAAGTATTTTGAGGATCGTACCCAAGGAATTCTAGTTTGGGTAAAAAATTTTAACAAGCCAATTACGGGAACTAATTCCTAATCTACTCGAGTTGCGAATTAGTAGTGCAAATCAATAATCAAGATGATAATAATAATAAACTAAATAAATTTAACTAAACCTAAATCTACTCCTAGGTTCCTATATTGGCTTTTCTTATTCCTTGTTTTGACTACGTGAATTCCTTTTAGCCTAGATCCAATTTTTCTACCTAATTAATTATTAAAGTAAAGTTCTAATCAATCCACTAGTCGATATCCTAGTAGGATCTTCCACTAAAATAATAAGTCAACAAGAACTACTTATCTTCTAACCTCATAGTCAAGATTGGTTTGGGGTTAAGGTGTTCATGGATAGGCTATACCAATTTTGGATTAATTCCCACCTAGATGACTTCCTAGGGTTGTTAGGCCTAGGGTTTGTTTCCATTTCTTCCTTTCCGAAATAGTTGATTCGCTAAGAAACTCTATCATTCAAGCAATTAATTAAGCTAAAGCAATTGAAACATACAAAATATGTAGAAAGCACATATTCATTCTAATCTTCACAAACATTCATCTAACAATATTAAAGAAAGAAATATAAAAAAGCGAATAAGGAGAAGAGATGCTGATGGATTTATTGATGGAAGCGTAGTTTCAGAACAATCTTCTCTCGTGAAAGTCTCACTTTGAAATAGGATCTTCTGATTACAAGAACATAAAATAACCTAAGTAAAAACTAAGAATGAAAGAAAAACCTAAGAATTAAAACCCTGAAATTGTTTCTTTAAACTGATTACAATGGCCTTTAAATAGGCTAAACTCGAAATATTAATGTGCCTAAATTATCTTTGAAGGATTTAGAATTCGATTGGGACAAATACACATAATTTCCTTCCAAAATGTAATTAAAACGTGCAAGAGTTTTTGGGTTGTGCAGGGGGTTGGTTGCAACACAGGCCTGTAGTGTTGCAAAATAAGAGTATGACATTGAAGGCAGTTTTGCTCCAGAAGCTTTTGGTTTTTATGTTGGGACACCATTATCTAGGTGTTGCGACATAGGCATCAATTTTGACCCGAATAAGCATGTTTAGCTCCCGACTTGGCCTACAATACAATGTAACTATATTTAGATATATAAAATGTAATAAAAACTACTAGAAAGCATAAATTACTACTTTAAGTATGATAACCTAAATATATACTAAGATGATTCGATTTATTATTAAACAAGCTATAATTATATATAGAAAGGGATGGAAATAATAGTATCACATATAGTAGATCAACTACCATGACTAATATTAAGAGTGGGCATAGCATAACCTCTAAGTCTTCTACTCGCCATTTCTAGAGCTTGTATAGTGAGTTCTACCACTTGATTCCTCCTAAATTTGTGTCATATATTCATACATTCAATAGCTAATGGTAAAATTGCCCTATTTCATATAGGCATACACAGGGTAGAGCGTGAAGGATTATCATGTAACACCCTATACTTGACTTGATCACCAAGTCCGAGTACCGAATGCTACATTAACCCAAAGAACTGAATGATATTTTTGTTTTTGATCAAATTACATACTTAAACAACTTAAATTTGAAAATCTAATTGTTATTTAAACTTCTACAAATCTGGAGTTAATTTTCTTACATCTTTAATTCCAAAGAATATTTAGAAATGTTGGTTTAAGACTCAATAACGGATATAATTAACTTTAATCTTGAGCTGAGGGCTCTACGGGTGCCACTGTATATACATGAATAGATATCGCACACCACATGACTTTGATAAAGTCTGGCTTGGTCCCTTTTAATGTCTAAATCTTTATCTAGCCTATATTTAGGAAATAATTTTATAACTTCAGGAGAACTGTGCGATATTTTCACCTAACTATCGGTAACACTGCATGAATCTTCAAGAAACTAAAGTGTCCGGCTTAGAATTAAACTCCCTCAATTTCATAAGAGAACATTATGAACTTAGTTGGCAAGAACAACACTTTATTCATTTTTAGTCATTCATTGGCGGACATGACCCTTGATCTGGTCATAAACATGATTTCTCATTGGGGTATTGTAACACCCTTAACCCATAATCGTTTTCGAAACAGGGTTTCGGAGCATTACCGAAACTTTCAGGAACATTAAAATTAAATCATGCAAGTTACTATTTAAATTCTAAAATCATTCATAACATCCCGTAAATGGACCCTCGAGGTCCAATACGAGTATTAGGATTGAGTCGGGACTTAATCGAAACCTCTAAGTGTTTTTCACGACATTTCAAAATTTTTTCAAGGTGTAAGGCTCACATGCCCGTCTGGTCCAAGGGACACGCCCGCGTGACTGAAGGACACGCTCTTGCTAGAGGCCATGTTAGACCCCGTGTAACTCTCTGACTTGTGCACACAGCCGTGCCACATGCCCGTGTGCTAGGCTATGTGGTTAATTAATTCATTTTGAATATAGGTACAGGTTTCACACGGCCAAGACACACGCCCATCTTCTAGGCTGTGTAGCACACACGGCTAAGATACACGCCTGTGTATCTGCCAGTTTGCTCTATTCTGAGCATTATGTTTCCCAAAAATTAAGGTGCAGGGGACACACGGCCTAACTACACGCTCATGTACCCGGCCGTGTGTCACACTTGGTCTAGACACACGCCCATGTGGAGAAAATAAAGCCATTCCTTGTAACACCCCGAACCCGAGACCGTCACCGGAGTCGAACACGAGGTGTTAACAGACTTTTAAAAATTTTCTAGACACTGCCAATCTGCGTAATAGTCGCTTTAAAAATCATATCTTGAGTTTCACAACTCGAAAATTTGTTTCGTGATTTTTCCCTGAAACTAGACTCATATGCCCATCTACATAATTTTTTTTAGAATTTTTGGTCAGGCCAATTAGTACAGTTTATTAGTCAAAGTCTCCCATGTTACAGGGATCGACTACCCTGACCTTTGCCAATTACGACTTGGATATCTCCTTGTACAGGGCTCCAATACTGATACCGTTTGTTTCTAATGAAACTAGACTCAAAGGGGAATCCACACATATAAGGCATGACTTCTAATTATCTCTGGATAATTTATGGTGAATTATCAAAGTCGAAACAGGAGATCCAGAAACCGTTCTGGCCCTGTTTCACGAGAACTTTAATATCTCTTAATATACTGTCCATATGATTTTTTTGTTACTTTCATATGAAAATAGATTCATCAAGGTTCGATTACACAATTTATTCACTATTTAAATCCATTCCTACAAATTTTTGTGATTTTTCAAATCCACACCACTGCTGCTGTCAGCATCTGTTTTCAAGGTAAACTTTACCTGTTCCGTGGTTACCATGGACCAACTAGGGATTCGTCATACATGGGTCCACATATGATCATATTTAGCCATTCCAATGGCTGATCATTTGCCCAACACTTCCATTCCAAACCATAGTCACATCATGAAACCATATAAACATACATAAACACAAATGGTCTAATGCCATACTCCACTTCTACAAGCCATTTTCGCATGGCTGTACACACATACATCACAAAAAGTACTTAAAACAACAAGGGGTAGTCCTATACATGCCATATCCAGAGTTCAACAAAAAGAGTACCAAAAGAGCTTTGATAGTGTGGATGACTTCGACTTCGTTGATCCCGAATCCGATAGCTAACGAACAAAATCTATAAAACAGAGAGCCAAAGCAACCGGGTAAGCAATTTAAGCTTAGTAAGTTTCAAGTAATGAAATCGGCTTTGACTAAAGTATTACATTCACATAGCTAACTGAATCACTTTATTGATACACATTCTCATAATCATACTTACTTCACACTTCATCAACATATATACACACAAGATATCAACCTATTTAAAAGCCGAAAGTTCGTTAGCCGATTGCACGAATACTATTTAAAACGAATCGACTTTTCCGAAGCACATGCAAACATACCTTATCGTTCGGGTTAGTCGAGTGTATTAATTGAATTAGTTACAGCACAAAACGCTCACATTCAAACCCAAGTCTCTTCGAAATTTAGCCGGATATAATCGCAAGCACAATTGCCTTCGGGTCTTAACCCGGGTATAGCAACTCGCACGAATGCCTTCGGGTCTTAGCCCGGATATATCAACTTGCATAATTGCCTTCGGGTCTTAGCCCGGATATATCAACTCGCACAAATGCCTTCGGGTTTTAGCCCGGATATATCAACTCGCACAAATGCCTTCGGGTCTTAGCCCGGATTTATCAACTTGCACAAATGCCTTCGGGTCTTAGCCCGGATATATCAACTCACACAAATGCCTTCGGGTCTTAGCCCGGATATATCAAATGCTCATGCACACATATATCTATAATCTTAACACATCCATATCTTATTTTCGTTACTAAGGCTCAAACACAAATCATTTATTAAACCTTTCAAATTTCGGCTCAATAGCCACTCACAAAGAGCATGATTTCGATTGGCTTTATAACTTAGTCTCTATGCACATTCGACTATCCGTCATAGTATGACTAATCATTTCAATATAATTCAAGTAGGGTCATTCCTCGAAGACTTACCTCGGATACTTTGAATAGTTGTGGATAGACTACTCGATCACTTTTTCCTTTCCTTTATCAGATTTTGACCCCCTTGGCTCTTGAGCTTGATTCAACAAGTAGATTTTATTAAATAACTTATCAAATTAACGATTCGATTTAATACATGTATACCATACAACTAAGTACAAAAGATGTTATTAACTAGATATTAAACATCAAACATATGCTCTACTCATGTACCAACGAACATGATACTAGCTCAATACCATGCATAATCGAATTTATTTAGCATCATTTAGTTTTATATAAATACACATATCATCCCAACTCGACACAAGAGTCAAATTCATCACTCAAACATTCACACCAATCTATTTGAATATCTTGGCCGAAACCCTCAATTGGCTAACATAGCCTTAATATTTCAATATAAACATGTATACATCAAAGGCAATTTAAAACACTTAGCCCTTATACTCAATAATGAAACCAACCCGTATACCTAATTATTTAACACATCACCTCCAAATGCATATATTAACTAACATATATCCAATCCTCATGCCAAGTTACCATGAATAAATTAAACTTATATATATATAGATAACCTTTCACACCCTTGTATCTAGTGTCATGAGAATAGCCGAATGTCCAAATTAACCAAGCTTAAAGATTTAACCTTCAACACTTTAATGATCCACAACCTATTCTTCAAGGCTTCAATTATAAAGTAATTAACATTTATACTCTTGTGCTGAATTAGCTAACACTTATAGTCCATAGCCGAACCTCTTGATGATTAAGCCTCCAATTATTCATTTCAATTACCCTTACATTTTTACTTATCAAAGCCGAAACCCATACATGACATTACTCATATCATTCAAACTCACCTTCTAAAAAAAATCATGAACAATGCCGAATCCTTAAGTGTTCAAACCCCTAATTTACTCAACACATTCTTCATCAAAACTTAAAGGAAATAATCAAATTCCTTCTTTAATAACCATAGCCGAATGCTCCATCCATCCATCAAAAATTCCAAGTTTTCAAATGGGCTAATATGGAGCTAGCTAAATGACTTAAACTAAGCTTAAAATTTCAAAACTAACAAAATTTTACTAACCTTCTCAAGCTTCAAGTGACCGAATGCTACCCTCCTATCTTCCTCTCTACAATCGGCCAAGAAGAACAAGGTGATAACCTCCCTCTTTCTTTTTTTTTTCTTTTAGTATCCTTAGTATTTCTTTTATTATTTCTTTTCTTTTACTTAAAATAATGACCACTTCATGGAAATTTACCACATAGTCTAATATATGCTCCATCATGGCCGGCCACTATGCACACAAAAGGAGTATTTGACATGCAAAGCCAATATTTTCACTACATGCCAAGTTTTCAAATGGGCTAATATGGAGCTAGCTAAATGACTTAAACTAAGCTTAAAATTTCAAAACTAACAAAATTTTACTAACCTTCTCAAGCTTCAAGTGACCGAATGCTACCCTCCTATCTTCCTCTCTACAATCGGCCAAGAAGAACAAGGTGATAACCTCCCTCTTTCTTTTTTTTTTCTTTTAGTATCCTTAGTATTTCTTTTATTATTTCTTTTCTTTTACTTAAAATAATGACCACTTCATGGAAATTTACCACATAGTCTAATATATGCTCCATCATGGCCGGCCACTATGCACACAAAAGGAGTATTTGACATGCAAAGCCAATATTTTCACTACATGCTTAAATAGGTCCTTATAAATTAACCTATCGCATTTCAAAAGTGTCACACATAAGTCCTATTAACTAGGTTCACATGCAATCGACTAAATCGAAGTTTAAAACTTTCACACATTCATATTCACATATTCTAGACAATAATTATTACATCCAAATACTTCGGTGACTCGGCTTAGCGGTCCCGAAACCACTTCCCGACTAGGGTCAATTTAGGGCTGTCACATTCCTAGCTTCATTTCTCACCCAAAATCACACCCATAACCTGCACTTGAATCACAAATCCAAATACCAACCATTTCAAGCATTCAAATCAAGCAAATTCCATTATTCATCATGGCATATCATTTCATGCATACATGTGCGCAATCTTACCTTAATTCAATCCATGTATTAAACATGATTTGATCAACTACTTAACATATATGTAGCTACCATATTTTGACATTAAAAGTATATTTAAACAAACCATTACTAGCCATTCCAATGGCTAGATTACAAGCATCATTTACATTTACATTTACATGCCAATATGGCAAATATATCCTATACATGCTATTACAACCATAATTGATTTACCATTTTTACCGACATGGGTCGATGGATAGTGTGAGTGGTCTCCACTGAGCTTCCAATCTAACGAGCTTTTGGTTTACTCTAAAACAGGGAAATAAAACTAAGTAAGCATAAAATGCTTAATAAGTTCGTATAACATGATACTTAACTTACCATTCATTCTATTTTGAGGCAACTATGTAAGGCATAATCAATTAGTTTTATCTCAAGCCCTACAAACATTCTCATTGCCCTTATTAGTCATATGTTCCATATTAACATCAAAACATATATGGGCTCAACAACAATCAGGTTTCCAAGCACATATGCTTTCCACAACATGTATTCATTCAACATGCATAATTCATCTCATTATATCAATTATAAATGCATAATAGTTCATTTCAAATTCAAAACATTTCATATAAGAACTTTACTCATATTACTCAGAACATCGAGGTCATGATTAGTACACTCAAGGTGTACAAGTCTATAATTAAGAATGAACATATATTTATCAAATAAAGTCCATATACAAATATCATCATCTCATGTTTTCATATATCATATGTCATGTATCATCATTTACTTGCATTTCAGCCGGATACGTGTAATAACTCATTTCTTATCCATATCTTTTCATATCAAGAATTTTACCCATTGAATTTATCTAAAATATCGATGGTTACACAGGTAGTACAGTCAAGGTGTACGAAACATAATCTATCAATTCATGTCTAATGGTACCCATAGGGTACTATATTGAAGAGTACACTCTTGAGCCACACATGTATACGACAGGATTACCAGTCCATGCTAAATCCTTTTTATGAAATATGCTCTAAAGAGCTTGATCTAAACTACTTGTCTGGGCTAAATCCAATTCATAACATATGCTCGAGAGGATTTATATTAGGATTACCTGTTCGGGCTAAATCCTTTCATAAATGAGGTCAATAGGACTACCATAGTGTATGTGAGTCTAGCTATACATGCCATATATTTGAATTTGTGATAGTGTGATGACTCCTGACGTTGAAATGTGCTTTTATATAGCAAATGGATCCCGATAGAGCTGTAGCTGACGATGTTGAAAGCAATACACCTGCTCCCGCACAAAGGATGGTGCAAGCTGATTCTAGACCAGCTATGAGTAGCTGTGATGGTGAGGCTAAGCAAGCCTTCTATCAGATGATGAATGAATGGTTCACCCAATATATTAGAACCAATCTGACTGTACAACAACCTCTACCCCCGGTTAATCCTTCTCAAACTCCTGATATGCCAGGAGTGAATCTGGTACAGTTGAGTAGACCACCGGTTGATAAGATTAGAAAGTATAGGGCTGAAGAGTTTCGAGCTACAACGAATGATGACGCTGAAAGAGCCAAAGTCTTGTTGGAAAATACAATACGAGTGTTTGATGAAATGTCTCTGAGTCTTGAGAAATGTGTTAAATGCATCGTTTCACTTCTAAGAGATACGGTGTACCATTGGTGGAAAACTTTAATATCTGTAGTCCCGAGTGAACGGGTTGCTTGGGATTTCTTTCAATCTGAATTCCACAAGAAATATATCAGTCAAAGGTTCATTGATCAGAAACGTAAAGATTTTCTCGAGCTTAAACAGGGTCGTATGTCTGTTGCTGAATATGAACGTGAATTTGTGAGATTGAGCCAGTATGCTCGGGAATGTGTATCGAATGAAGCAATAATGTGCAAAAGGTTTGAAGATGGACTAAATGAAGATATCCGTCTGTTAGTTGGGATTTTAGAAATTAAAGAAATGGTAGTGCTCGTTAAGCGAGCATGTAAAGCTGAAGAATTAAGTAAAGAGAAAAGAAAAGTTGATTCTAAAGCTAGAGGTGCTAGAAAGAGATCTTCGAGTAGATCATTTTAATCTATGTCAAAGAAATTTTGAGATGATCAAAGCCATCCAAATGCTAATGTGGGACATTCAAACTGAGAGATCGCATTCAAACTTCAGAGTCCCTGCTACTTCTGTTGCAAGTGTTGGGAATGTCTGATCTGAGAAACCTGAATATAAACACTATGGTAAAAGACATCCGGGAAATTATAGATTCAATGACCGAGCCTGTTTCCGATATGGATCTCTGGATCATTTTGTAAGAGATTGTTCTGAACCTGCTGAAAGAGAGAATGTACAGAATCCAAGATTGAGTAACACCTCAACTAGGGGTAGACCTTCCAGAGATTCGAGAAATGCAAGTGGTGGTCAAAGAGCTACAGGGGATACTACTGTTAGATCTGAGGCCAGAGCACCTGCTAGAGCCTATGCTATCCGAGCTTATGAGGAAGCCTTGTCTCTAGACGTGATTACTGGTACTTTTACTCTCTATGATACTTCTGTGATTGCATTGATAGATCCAGGATCAACTCATTCTTATATCTGGATGAATTTAGTGCATAGTAAGACCTTTCCTGTAAAGTCTACTGAATTTGTAATTAGAATATCGAACCCCTTAAGCAAAAGTGTTTTGGTTGATAAAGACTACAAGAATTTTCCGTTAATGTTACGAGACATCTGTTTTCCTGCTGATCTGATGATTTTACCTTTTGATGAATTTGACATAATTCTGGGAATAGATTGGTTAACTTTGCATGATGCTATTGTGAATTACAAACGAAAATTCATTAATTTAAGGTGTAAGAATGATGAGATAATCCGAATTGAGTCTAGTGATCTGAATGGACTACCAGCTGTGGTATCTGCAATGAAAATACGAAAATATTTGAAGAAAGGTTATGAAGCCTACTTAGCTTATGTGTTAGATTCAAAGGTGAATGATAAGAAAGTTGAATCAGTGCTTGCTGTCTGTGAATTCTCTGATGTGTTTCCTGAAGAATTACCTGGTTTGCCTCCGATTCGAGAAGTTAAGTTTGGCATTAAAGTAGTACCTATTACTAATCCGATATCGATAGCTCCGTATAGAATGGCTCCAACAGAATTAAAGGAATTGAAATCTCAATTGCAAGAATTGACCAATTGAGGATTTGCTAGACCGAGCTTTTCACCATGGGGTACTCCTGTTCTATTTGTGAAAAAGAAAGATGGCACAATGAGAATGTGTATTGATTATCGTCAACTTAATAAAGTGACTGTAAAGAAAAAATACCCTCTGCCTAGAATTGACGACTTATTCGATCAGTTGAAAGTGCTACTGTGTTTTCTAAGATAGATCTGAGATCGGGTGCTACCAGTTGCGAGTAAAGGACTCTGACATTCCAAAAACTGCTTTCAGAACGATGTATGGGAATTATGAATTTTTAGTTATGCCTTTTGGATTAACGAATGCACCTGCTATGTTTATGGATTTAATGAATAGAATATTCAAACTGTATTTAGATAAATTTGTGGTAGTATTCATTGATGACATATTGATTTATTCACGTGATGAATCTGAACATGCCAAGCATTTGAAAATAGTGCTACAGACTCTGCGAGATAAATAGTTGTATGCAAAGTTTAGTAAATGTGAATTCTGGTTGCGTGAAGTTGGTTTTCTGGGTCATATTGTATCAGCTTCTGGTATCAGAGTTGATCCGAGCAAGATTTCAGCTATTCTGGATTGGAAGCCGCCGATGAATGTATCTGAAGTCCACAGTTTTCTGGGACTTGCCTATTACTACAGACGATTTGTAAAAGATTTCTCTGCGATAGTAACTTCATTAACAGAATTGCTTCAAAAAGATGTGAAGCTTGAATGGTCTGGGCAATGTCAAAAAAGTTTTGATTGGTTAAAAGCTCTGTTAACTGAAGCTTCGGTACTAGTACAACCTAAGTCAGGTAAAGAATTAGTTGTTTACAGTGATGCTTTGTTGAATGGACTCGGTTGTGTTTTAATGCAAGAAGGAAAAGTTATTGCTTATTATTTGAGATAATTAAAGCCGTATGAGAAGAACTATCCAACACACAACCTTGAGTTAGCTGCCATTGTATTTGCTTTGAAGATCTGGCATCACTATCTGTTTGGTGAGAAATGTTACCTGTTTTTTGATCATAAAAGTCTGAAGTATTTAGTGACGCAAAAATATTTGAATTTGCAACAGAGAAGATGGTTAGAACTCCTAAAAGACTATGAACTTGTGATTGATTATCACTTGGGAAAAGCAAATGTGGTTGCTAATACTTTGAGTCGAAAATCGTTATTTGCAATGAATGCTCATTTAGTTCTGTCTGATGATGGTTCAGTTTTAGCTGAATTAAAAGTGAGACCTTTGTTTTTACAACAGATTATCAAAGCTTAGAAGGTTGATAATGAGATTGTGGTTAAACAAACTCAGTGTAATTCTGATTTTGATTCTGAATTTCGAATAAATGGTGATGATTGTCTGAGGTTCAGAAATAGACTTTGTGTTCCAAGAAATTCGAATTTGATTCAAATGATTTTGAGTGAAGCTCACAGTAGTAGATTTTCTGTACATCCGGAAAGTACGAAAATGTATAACGATTTGAAACAACTATATTGGTGGCCGGGAATGAAAAGAGATATTTCTGACTTTATTTTGAGATGTTTAATCTGTCAGCAAGTTAAAGCTGAGCATCAGGTGCCATCTGGGTTATTACAACCGATTATGATTCCGGAGTGGAAATGGGATCGAGTGACCATGGATTTTGTTTCAGGGTTGCCTCCGTCTCTGAAAAACAAAGACGAAATTTGGGTTCTAGTTGATCATTTGACGAAATCAGCTCATTTTATTCCGATTTGGTTTGATTATTCGCTTGATAAGCTAGTTGAGTTGTATATTTCTGATATTATGAGATTGCATGGTGTGCCATTGTCGATAGTGTCAGATAGAGATCCGAGATTTACGTCGTGATTCTGGAAGAAATTAAAAGATGCTCTGGGTACTAAATTGCATTTTATCACCGCTTTTCATCTGCAAATAGATGGTCAATCAGAACTGATTATTCAAATACTCGAGGATATGTTGAGATGTTGCATTCTTGAGTTTGAAGGTACATGGGAATAGTATTTACCTCTGATTGAATTTGCTTATAATAATAGCTTTCAATCGAGCATTAAAATGGCATCCTACTAAGCCTTATACGGTAGACAGTGTAGAACTCTGTTATACTAGTTTGAGCTCAGTGAGAATAAGATTTATGGTATTGATTTGATAAAAGAAACAGAACAGAAAGTGAAAGTAATTCGAGATAGTTTAAAAACTGCCTCTGATCGTCAGAAATCTTATGGGGATTTAAAATGAAAAGATATTGATTTTGAGATCGGTGATAAGGTGTTTCTGAAAGTATTTCCGTGGAAGAAACTGTTCCAATTTGGTAGAAAAGGAAAATTGAGTCCGAGATTCATCGGACCATATGAAATCATTAGCGAGTTGGGTCGGTTGCTTATAGATTGAGGCTACCATTTGAGTTGGAAAAGATACATAATGTATTTCATGTATCGATGCTTCGACGGTACAAATCTGATCCATCCCATGTGATATCCCCTTCTGAAATTGAGATTCAATTTGATATGACTTATGAAGAAAAATCGATCCGTATTTTAGCTCGCGAGATTAAAGAATTGCGAAACAAGAAAATTCCTCTAGTTAAAGTGATGTGGCATCGTCATGGTGTTGAAGAGGCTACGTGGGAGCCTGAAGATTCAATGAGACAACAATATCCAAATCTATTTAATGGTAAGATTTTCGGGGACGAAAATCCCTAAGGGAGAGCATTGTAACTGTTCGATTTTGACCCTAGTCAGAATAGTAGTTTCGGGACCACAAATCCGAGTCTGAAAAATATTTTAATATTATTTTTTGTGTATGTGATATGTGAATTTACATCCATGAAAATGTTTGTGATTTAATTTGTCTGTTTCTATGCTTAATTATGAAAAAGGATTAAATTGCGTAAAGTGTAAAAGTTGAGTGCTAGATGCTAAAGCATCCATTTGGCTTGGCTTTTAAAGTAAAGGTCCTTGCATGTCAATTGGACCATTGTACTAATGCATGGAAAAATATGGACATAAGTTGGTAGAAATTAATGTTATGTCATTAAGGGTAAAATGGTAAAGCTGATTATAATGTTATAATAATAAAATGAAAACATGAAAGTGGCCATATTATCACCTTGTTCAGACGAAATTAAGAGAAAGAAGAAGCCATTGAAGCATTTTGATGTTCGGCTAGTGCATATCCTAATAGGTGAGCTTAGTTTGCTCGGTTTTTGATAATTTCTACGTTTCTGTGATCGTTGCTTCGTGTTTTTCAAAACCCATGTCTGAATTTCTGTTTCTATTAAAGATTTCATGAAATGCCATTGTTAATATCATGAGTTTTGTGATGTTTTTGAATGAATTATGAAGACTTGGTAGATGGTTCATAAGTTTTGTCTTTGAGTTTTTGATAAGATTGAGCTATTTGGGTTAAATTTTGAAAATGAGGTTTAGAAGGACTAAATTGTGAATTGAACATGTTGTATGGGCTTATATAGAAGCCACCAAAATTTGGCTAGCCCTTGTTGCAAAGAAATTTTCAATATTGGTGATTTTGTAAAAAATGGACTAAATTGTCAAAGTCTGAAAATGTAAGGGCTAAAATGTAAAGTGCCCTAAATATGTGTTTATGGATTAAATTGAATGAAGTGAATGATTGAATGGTTGAATTTGTATTGTATTAGATCAAGAACAAAGAAAATCGAACTTAGATCGGGGGAAGTCCAAAATAGTTGAATAGACAACTCGTTTTATCCGAAATCCGTCTGAGGTAAGTCAAATTACAATTACATGTTAAATTGAAATAAATTCTGCACATATAAACTGTAATCTGTATTGGATGGCCTTGAGTGCCTGATGAATATCTTTGGAGTAAAGTATGATAATATGTTAATATCTGAAAAGCTCTGTATGTTTCTAAGAAAAGTTGACATCTGTTTGAGATATATTGTAAGACCGTGTCTAGGACACAGGCCTCGATTGAGATTTACGTGTAAGACCATGTCTGGGACATCAGCATCGTATCTGATTTCGTGTAAGACCCTATCTGGGATAGAGGCATCGATATTGAATTACATGTAAGACCACGTCCGGGACGTCGGCATTGTACTTGTTTATGAGCATCTATATCGTTTCTAACCCGTCTAATGATAGCGTACGAAATCCAATATTGAGTATATGAAATGTATAACCTATGCAGGTACGTTTGTATCGTACTAAATTTTTGAATATGAAAAACTCTGTCTTTGTGAAAAATGTATGGAAATGAAGCATGACATAAATGAAAACAAAGGAGCATGGTTAAATTTATGAATTATTCTATGAAATGGTTATGAATATATTTGGGTAAATTGTATTTATATGCTTTACTAGTTAGACCAATTGTATTTGGCTTACTAAGCTCTTTGTAGCTTACTTTGTATGCTTACTGTCTATTTTACAATTATCGTAGCTACTGAGGGCTCGGGGATAGTCGAGGATTGTCACCACACTATCAACCTCATTTTGGTACTTTTGAAAGTGTACATATTTTAAAATATGGCATGTATAGGCTAGAAGGTTTATGTATTAAGTTTTGAATTGTAAATATAGGTTATGCAATGAAAGTTGGCTATCAAATGGTATGTTTGTGTTATGTTTTGGTATGGTTTGAATGAGTTGTTGAATGATGATGAAATAGTTGTAATGAAGCATGTTTTGAGCATGAATTGGCTGAATATTTTGTATGAATGTTGTTTAATTTGGCTTGTAGGAATGTCCCATAAAGGGGTGGCAAATTGGCTTAAACCAAGCCTGCATTGTGCCACACGGCCATAGCACACGGGCATGTTCGTTGGCCGTGGGCTTAAGTCAATAGCTAGCTAAGAATCACATGACCGTGGCACCCGGGCGTGTCTATTGTCCGTGGGAATAAGTCAGCTGTTCTGGCATGGCTGGTTCACATGGGTGTGTTTGATGCTCGTGTGGGGCACACGGCCTGGTCACACAAGCGTGTGACCTCTATAGAATTGAAAATTTTTAAAAGTTCTGAACTTTATGAATGTGTTCGCTTTATACCCGAATGTCTCTTAAAAGTACATTTTAGGTCTCGTAGACCATCTTAGGAGATGATTGCTTATGAAATGATGTTATATGATATCTATGATTCTGAATTGGTTTGCAATGTTCTATCTATCTGGTAATGCCTCGTAACCCTAATCCGATGTCAGTTACGGGTTAGGGGTGTTACACTAGCGTTCCAACTCTTTCAATTATCTCATACGGTCCGATAAAACGTGGACTCAACTTGCCTTTCCGACCAAATCTAAGAACTTTCTTCCATGGAGACACTTTTAAAAATACCTTATCACAGACTTGAAACTTGATTTCTTTTTGTTTCAAATCTGCGTAGGATTTCTGTCTATCTGAAGCAGCTTTCAAACAATCTCGAATCACTTTCACTTTTTCTTCAGTTTCTTTAATTAGATCAACTATGTAAATATGATTTTCTTTGAGTTCAGTCCAATATAATGGCATTCGACACTTACGACCATACAATGCTTCATAAGGTGCCATCTTCAAACTCGTCTGATAACTATTATTGTAGGGTAAGTATCTTTCCCAACTACCTTGGAATTCCAATTCACAACATCTGAGCATGTCTTTAAGAATCTGAATTACTCTCTCTGATTGTCCATCAGTCTGTGGATGGAAGACAGTGCTGAAATTTAACTTCATACCTAATGCCTCTTGCAACTTTTTCCAAAACCGCGATGTAAATCTCGGATCTCTATCCGAAATGATTGACAAACGTACTCCGTGAACTCTAACAATCTCAGTGATATACAAGTCAGCCAAGTTATTAAGAGAATAATCAGTACATACGGGGATAAAATGAGTCGATTTAGTCAATCTGTCGACTATTACCCAGATGGCATCTTTCTTCCTTAGAGTTAACGGCAACCCTTATACAAAATCCATAGTAATTCGATCCCACTTCCACTCAGGAACCATGATAGGCTGAAGTAGTCCTGGAGGCACTTGGTGTTTAGCTTTCACTTGTTGACAAAATAAGCATTTCGATATGAACTCGGAGATATCTCTTTTCATTCTGTTCCACCAATACATTTTCTTCAAGTCATTATACATTTTTGTACTGCCTAGGTGAATTGACAAACAACCACTATGTGCTTCATGCAAGATCTTTTGAATCAACTCATCATTTTTTGGCATACAAATCCGATCTTTAAACATCAAGCAACCATCAGAACCAATTCTAAAATATGATCCTGTATCAGCCTCACATTGCTTCCTCTTGGCTTGCAAATCTTTGTCACTTTTCTGAGCTTCACATATCTCTTGTAAAAATATCGGTCTTGTTCTCAACTCTGCTAGAATCGAACCATCGTCAGACACCGTCAACTGAGTATTCATAGCTCTCAAAGTAAACAACAACTTTCTACTCAAAGCATCGACAACCGCATTCGCTTTCCCCGGATGGTAGTCAATCACAAGCTCGTAATCTTTCAATAATTCTAACCATCTTCGCTGTCTCAGATTCAAGTCTTTTTGTGACATCAAGTACTTGAGACTTTTTTGGGCGGTATATACTCGACAGTTTTCACCATACAAATAATGTCACTAAATCTTCAAAGCAAACACTATAGAAGCTAGTTCTAAATCATGAGTCAGATAATTCCTTTCGTGAGGTTTCAACTGCCTCGAAGCATAAGTCACCACTTTTCCTTCTTCTATAAGTACACATCCCAAGCCATTTAGAGAAGCATCATACACCACAAATTCTTTACCTGACTCGGGTTGTACTAACATTGGTGCCTCAGTCAGTAACTTTTTCAATTTCTCAAAGCTTTGTTGACATTCTTCCGCCCATTCAAATTTAACATCCTTTTGGAGTAGCCTGGTCATAGGAGTAGCAATTATAGAAAATCCATTTACAAACCGTCGATAATAACCAGCTAGACCCAAGAAACTTCTAACCTCAGTTACATTCTTTGACGGTTTCCAATCAACAATAGCTAAAATTTTGCTGGGATTAACCCGTATACCATCACCTGAAACAATATGACCCAAAAATCCAACTTCTCGAAGATAAAATTCATTCTTACTAAATTTGGCATACAATTGCTTATCTCTCAAAGTTTGCAACACTATCCTCAAGTGCTCAGTATGCTCTATCTCATCTTTCGAATAAATTAAGATATCATCAATAAATACCACAACAAACTTGTCCAAGTATAGCTGAAATATGCGATTCATTAAATCCATAAACACAGCAGGAGCATTTGTCAAACTGAATGGCATAACTAAAAATTCATAATGGCCATACCTTGTTCTAAAAGCAGTTTTAGACACATCTGACTTGACTCTTTTACTCACAGATGGTAATATCCAGACCTCAAGTAAATCTTTGAAAACCATGTTGCTCTTTTCAGCTGATCAAACAAATCGTCAATTCTCAGCAACGGATACTTGTTCTTGATTTTTACCTTATTTAACTGCCAATAGTCTACACACAATCTCATAGAACATCCTTCTTTTTCACAAATAATACGGGAGCACCCCAAGGCAAAAAACTCAGTCTCACAAAAAGCCTTTGTCAGTCAACTCTTGCAATTGCGACTTTAATTCTTTCAACTCTGTTGGTGCCATTCTATGTGGAGTAATCGAATCAAGATCGGAGTTGTTCCCGGTATCAACTCAATACCAAATTCTACTTCTCTGACAGGAGGCAAACCCGACAACTCTTCTGGAAATACGTCCACGAATTCACATACAATCGGCACTAATTCAATTTTCTTCTCAAATTCCTTTGTATTCAACACATACTCCAAATAAGCTTTATAACCCTTTCTCAAATATCTCTGAGTCGACATCGAAGAAATCACACTAGGCAATGCCTCTGATTCATCTGATTCAACCCGTAGAATTTTACCATTTTCACATTTTAATTCAATAACCTTTTGTTTACAATGTACTATAGCATCATGCAATGTCAACCAATCCATACCCAAAATAACATCAAATTCGTCAAACGGCAAAAACATTAAGTCGGCCGGAAAATAATGACCTCTAATCATCAAAGGACATTTCTTGTATACTTTATCAACTATAACACATTTGCCTAACAGGTTTGACACTTTAATCATAAATTCCATAGACTCAACAGGTATACTCATATTAGACACCAATTTCATGCACACATATAAATGAGTAGAATTGAGGTCAATCAAAGTAACAACGTTAACATCATAAAGAGAGAAAATACTAGTGATCACATCGGGAAATGAAGCATCTTCACGCGCCCTAATGGCATAAGCTCTAGCCAGAGTTCTATCTTCAGATTTAAATGCTAAATCTCTGACTACATTCTTGCCACTTGCGTCATTCCCAGCATTTCTCGAAGATCTTCCTCTCGAAACTGCACCGCTAGGTTTTGCACTCTGAAATTTTTCTTTCTCAATTCTCTTGGGATAGTCTCTAATAAAATGATATGGAGAACCACACTGGTAACATTCGTTAGTTCTACATGGACCAATGTGACTTCTACTATATCATTGGCACTCGGGTCTAACAAATCTTGAATTTCCCACACTAGCTACTGAAGTAGTCTGAGATTTAAAACCCACATTTTGCTTCTTATGATTCCCATATGAATGTCCGATTGAAACATGAGAACGAGAATACATAACTCTAGATTTTCTAGATTGCGGTGGGAATGCACTGCTCATCAACCTTTTCTTCAAATTTCTAGTCTCAGCCTCAGCCTTTCTCTTTTCTTTAATTAGTTCTTCAGCCTTGCAAGCCTGATCAACAAGTACTACGAACTCTTTAAACTCAAGAATTCCCACAAATACTTTGATGTCTTCATTGAGTCCGTCTTCAAATCGTCTACATATTTTAGCCTCTGAAGGAATACATTCTCTAGCATACTTACTCAACCGAAAGAACTGCCTTTCATACTCAGTAACTGTCATGTTGCCTTGTCTCAACATGAGAAACTCTTTACGCTTCTGTTGAACAAATCTTTCACTGATGTATTTCTTCCAAAATTCTTCTTAAAAGAACTCATAAGTCACTTTCTCTTTCGGTACCACTGAAATCAATGTCTTCCACCAATAATAGGTTGAATCTCTCGACAAAAATATAGCACATTTTAAGCAATCTTCAGGTGTACAAGACAATTCATCAAATAACCAAATAGAATTCTCGAGCCAAAATTTTGCTTTCTCGGCATCATCATCAACATTTGCCCTAAATTCTTCAGCCCCTTGCATATGAATTTTGTCAACTGGGGTTCTGTGAAATTTCATCAGATCCATACCTTGAGGCATCGGGTACAGGTTGATGAATCAGGGGAGGTGGGGGAGGTTGTTGAGCATTCGAGTTCGTACGAAGGAACTCGGTGTACCATGCATTCATCATCTACAGAAAGCCTTTCTGAGCCCCTTCTCCTCCTCCTTGACTAACAGTAGGAGGTCAATTTTTAGTCGGCACTGCCCCTTCAGTAGGAGCTGGCGCATTGCTCTCTACATCATTGGCTACAACTGGATCGGGATCCATTTACTATAAAAAAAAATCATTTTAAAGGTCAGGAGTCACCACACTATCACAATATATATACGACATGTATAGAAAAACCCGTACAAATTCCACGTTGCCTGAGACAGTCACCGGAGTTGAGCACGAGGCGTTAACAAACTTAAATTATCACTTAAACAATTTCAAACAATTTATTTCACCTTTCGTAATAAACTGTCCATTTGCATCACAGTCACTAAAAAAATCATATCTTGAGTTACAAAAATCAAAATTAAAATCCATAAATTTTCCCTAAAACTAGACTCATATATCTATTTACTAATTATTTTCCAGAATTTTTGGTCAGGCCAATTAGTACAGTTTATTAGTTAAAGTTTCCCCTATTTTAGTGTTTGATTGCTCTAACATCTATCCACTGCAAATCAGTTTTCTCTCTGTACAGAATTCAGATATCTATACTATTTATTTCTGTTAAAAGTAGACTCAATCAAAAATCTATACATATAAAGTATAACTCCTAATTATTTTTTTTACAATTTTTAGTGAATTTCTAAAGTCAAAATAGGGGATTTAGAAATCGCTCTAACCGTATTCCACAAAAACTCAATTTTCTCATAAAATACAACTCATTTACATGTTTTGTTTCTTCCATACGAAACCGGACTCAATAATCTTCAATTTTATATTTTATTCATCATCTAATTCTGTCTCTACTATTTTTAGTGATTTTTCTAACTCATATCATTGTTGTTGTATGATACTATTTTATAGCAAATTTCACCTTTTTATGAATTTCCATGGATTAGATAGCACATTAAGTATACATAACACCAAATATGATCTTGATTAGCCATTCTAATGACTAATCATTACCAAACATTTCCTTACCACCCAATAGTCATATCATAAGATCATATACACAAAATGATTATAATGCTATACATGCAATACTCAAAATATACAAGCCACTATACCAAAATGGTCCACGGATAGTGTGAGCGAGCCTCCGATCGTTCCTGATTTCCTAGCTGGCTTGTCAAAACTACAAAGAATGGAAAGAAGGGAGTAAGCATAAATGCTTAGTAAGTTCACATGTAAATAGCAAGTAACATAATCATGCAATCCAACATAAAACATCATTTGTATAAATATCACCAAGACATTCATGTTACATTTGCATTTACTATCTTACCACGATTTCATCATACTAAGTTCTCAACCCGAGAGTTTAAGCGCATACCTGTCCAAATTTTCTCATGCACCACACTTACCAACATGTCACCTCTGTCTTAAGTATTCTCCTTATTCACTTAAGATTCACCCGTTGAACACACCAGAATATAATTTGGATACATGGATTTCATGCACATAAGTGCCATACCCGCAGCTAGACAAACTCAATAGCCTGTGGAAATTATGTAGCCAAGCTACCATGTAACCCGCCCATAAGTGAACTCAGACTCAACTCAACGAGCTCGAGCGTTCGCATCCATAAGTGAACTCGGACTCAACTCAACAAGCTCGGAACTCAAATATCCTAGTGACATGTCACTTGTATTCTAATCTATTCCCAAGGTTCAAACGGAATTTTCCTTAATCACACCTCTTTGCCGTCTTCCACAGAATTTCAAAACCGATACTTGGTATCATTTCATATTTATCAAGTAGCTTACATAATTTGGATATTATTAAATAATAATCCACAAACCATAATATTTCATGATAATAATCATCATATCATATAAATAACATTAAATTACTTAAAATGTCAATTATGTTACTACATTTACACATGAACTTACCTCGATACAAAATGCTAGAAATCGAGCCTATTACTCGTAAACTTTATTTTTCCCTTGATCACGACTCGAATCTTGTTTTTCTTGATCTAAAATAACAAATTTAGCTTATTTAATACTCACATTTATTAAAAAAGTCCTTGACTCAAACTTTGGACAAATTACATTTTTGCCCCTAAACTTTTACATATTTACACTTTTTCCCCAAGGCTCAGAAATTAAACTTCATCCTATTTTCTTATGTTTTATGACATGATGATAATTTTTTCCTTCTATGGCAACATCAAATTCTCACTCTATCATGTACTCATGAACATTAGGTATTTTTACTGATTTTGTCATTTTACTCGTTTTCTCATAAGATCGCTTAGTAAAAGTTGTTTACCACAACTTCAAGCTTCATATTCTACCATAAAACATCAAAATAAACACATTTCACCTATGGGTATTTTTCCAAATATAAACCCTAGGTTAAATTATTGCTAGAATAAGCTTAATCAAGTTACCGGGACTTAAAAAACGTAAAGAACATTAAAAACGAGGCTAAAATGGACTTGCAATCAAGCTTTGAAGCTTGAAAAACCCTAGCTATGAATTTCTCATGTGAAATTCGGCCAAGGGGTTGAAGCTGGACAAAAATTGGCTTTTAATTTTGTTTTTAATTCATTTTAATAACTAAATGACCAAAATGCCCTTAATTAAAAACTATGGTGTTTTTTCTTCCTTTAGGTATTTTTGTCCAAACTAGTATAATGGTCTAATTACTATCCAAGCACCTCCACTTTAAAAACCCATTAGTCACAAGTACTTAGTACCTTTGTGAACTAGAACACACAGTTTACAACTTTTGCAAGTTAGTCCTCAAATATCAAATTCTCTATCAAAAAAATTTCCAAATGAAATTTTCACACAATCATGAAATCATGCCATAGACCTTAAAATGATAATAAAATAATTATTTCTATCTCAAATTTTTGATCCCAAAACCACTATTCCGATTAGGCCCTGATTTGGGATATTACAAATTGTCTTACCTCACCTATAAATAAGATCCCATTTCTCACCTATCCGTCATCCCTCACTCATTCATCATTCTCTCCTCTCTCAACTCTCTTACCTTTCTTTTCCCCTCACGCCTATCATCCTCTTTGCATAAGAACTTTTAGCAAATTAGCCTCTTAAAGAGCCCTTGGTCGGCCGCCTTGGAGAACTATTAGCAAAGAAGCGAAGCAAAGGAACGAAGGAGCCTCGTCAATCAGAGTCTTGGGTGACAGCCACCTGAATTGGGTTTAATCTTTCTTTTCTTTAATTTAATTTAAAGATGTTTGCTATGTGTTCTTTGTACTTTTTTACATCAATGTTAGCTTTATTTTATTTAAGTTAGGATGATTTCTTTGATTAAATAATATTTATTAGATTCATGCTTATAATGTTTGTGCCTTAATTGATCATGTTTTCAATTAAAATCAAGTCTGTATTTCGTTCATATGTGATTGAAGTGCACCTAAATTAGCTAAGCGATCCTAACCAGACGACAGCTAATGGACACGTAATTGAAATGTGCATGCTCAATTTAGATCCTAACCTAATTAAATTGCATGTTACATTACAACCCTAACTAAGCTTTGTTACCTGCATAGTTTTTAGATTTGTGTGATTAAATTGTTTCAAACCTAACACGTCTCTGTTACCTTGCATGAATACTATGAAACCCTTAGTAAATACGGATTAGTAAAATGCTTATTTACTAAGTAAAGGATTCCGAAAAGACTAATGTGGTTTCCAAACTCATGAAAGATCGAGTTGCCATGGAATGTTTTTCTGAATATTGATAATAGATTTAGTTCAATTAAATTAATTATCGTAGCTTATTTATGTTATAATTGTTGCTTATTGTGTTAATTCTGCTATAATCTATTTCATGTATATAGTTTGCATACTTAGGATAAATTGCATTAGGGATCATTGCATTCGGTTTCATGTACTTAATTTTTCATCACTTCTCAATTATATTGTCTTTATTTATCAAATTGTTAATATAATTTTACAAATTAAGTGACTTAGCACAAATACAATCCCTGTGGAGACGATAACTTGATACTTACTTATTACTTTATAACGACTGTGTACACTTGCACAAACCCGAGCATTACAAGTTTTTGGCACTGTTGCTAGGGATTGTCAACTGTTGCCATAGTCATTCTTTGTGAAATTATTCATTTTCAATTTGGTTATTTCTAACAGTACTAACTTATTCTTTTTAATTTTGTGATTTTCTTTTTTAGGTGTTTATGAATATAGATCGAATTATCGATTTACTCCTAGTAGACCTTGAAATTGAGCAAACTTTCAAACAAAGGAGACGTGAACAAACAACTCAAAGATAAGTCAAGATAGAACTTGGAAATATGAATCAAGACCAAGGTAATGAAGCCGATCATGTAAGAAATCCCATCCTCATTGCCGATGATAGGGAATGATGCATCAGACAATATGCTGTGCCTCTTTTCAATAAGTTAAATCTAGGAATTAGAAGGCCAGATATTGAGGCAACCGAATTCAAAATGAAACCAGTGATGTTTCAAATGCTACAAACGGTAGGCAAATTTAGTGGTATGTCCACGGAAGATCCACATCTCCACATTTGATTGTTTATGGAGGTGAGTGATTCATTCAAGGCAGCTGGTGTGACTGAAGACGCATTAGGGCTGCAGTTGTTTCTGTACTCATTCCAAAATCGAGCACAAGCATAGCTCAATTCATTGCCACCATGTTCCATATCTACATGGAAAGAATAAGCAGAGAGATTTTTGGTTAAGTATTTCTCACCTAGCAAACACGCTAAGATGAGGAACAAGATTACAACTTTCCAACAATTGGATGACGAGTCTTTGCATGAGGCTTGGGAGCGATTCAAGGAGTTACTTCGTAAGTGTTCTCATCATGGGATTCCTCATTGTATCCAGTTGAAGACATTCTATAATGGTCTCAATGCACATACAAAATTGATGGGGGATGCTTCTACAAATGGTACAATTTTGTCTAAGTCTTATAGTGAGTCTTATGAGATCATTGAGAGGATTGCAAGTAATAACTATCAATGGCCAACAAATCGAACAACTTTAGGAATACGTGTAGCCAGAGTTCATGAAGTTAATGCCCTCACTTCGTTATAAGCTCAGGTATCATCTATTTCTTCTATGTTAAAATAATTTACCGCTAATAGTGCTAATAATTTTGTAGCTCAGCCACCAAATCTATTTGAAGTAGTTTCTTGTGTGTACTGTGGGGAAGGTCATTCTTTCAAGATTTGCCCATTGAATCCTAAGTCAGTGTACTATGTGGGGAACCAACACCAAAATAGGAGTGGACAAGGACCCCAGTCCAACTTCTATAATCCTTCATGTCATAATCACCACAACCTTTCTTGGAGCAACAAAGGAAATGGACCAAACAACAACTTTATGCAGCATAGACTCAACCAATGTCAAAGGTTTAATCAGCAAGCCCCAAAATGACATCAAGCTGAGGCATCAAATAGTTTAGAGAACTTGCTGAAAGCATATATGGAAAAAAATGACGTTTTGATCCAAAATGACGTTTTTATCCAAAGCCAAGCAACAGCACCGAAAAATTTGGAAAACCAAATAGGCCAGTTAGCTACAGAACTTCTTAATAAACCGCGAGGAACCTTGCCAAGTGATACTGAAAATCCAAGAAATTTCGGTAAAGAACATATCAAGGTAGTGGAATTGTGAAGTGGTAAAATTCTGAAACCTCGATTGATTGAGGTCGAAGGTAAGCTTGTTGAGAAGAATCAACCAGCTGTTGAAATTTTTACACCAAATAAATCAGAATCTGCAACGACTAACATGGTAAATCCTAAATTAGTGAATTCAAATACTTTAACATCTTCTTTGGATGCAGATTTACCTACTCAAAAGTGTTGTCTGGTTCAATCGAAAGTTACATCACCTTCTTATCCGCAAAGATTGCAGCAACACAAGCAGAAATAGAAGGTGCAATTCAAGAAGTTTTTGGATATTCTGAAGCAATTACACATCAATATTCCATTGGTGGAGGCTTTAGAAAAAATGCCAAATTATGTGAAGATTATGAAGGATGGACTACTATCCAAGAAGAAATGACTGTGTGAGTATAAGACTGACGCCTTGACAAAAGAGTGCAGTACGTTCCTGTTCAACAAGCTGCCACCGAAATTGAAGGATTCAGGAAGCTTTACGATACCCTATAACATTTGTAAATCTTACTATGGTAAAGCTTTGTGTGACTTAAGAGAAAGTATAAACTTGATGCCTAAGTCTATTTTCAAGATGCTAGGGATAGGAGAAGTAAGACCTACAACTGTGATGCTCTAGCTAGCGAATCAATCTTTAGCTTACCCCAAAGGAAAGATCGAGGATGTTTTGGTAAGAGTTGATAAATTTATTTTTCCTACTAATTTCATTATTCTAGGAAGTGCCAATTATCTTTGGGATACCTTTCCTAGCCACGGAAAGAATGTTAATTGAAGTGCAGAAAGGTGAACTCACCATGCAAGTTCAAGACGATCAGGTAACTTTTAACATTCTTAAAGTGATGAAATTTCCTAATCCAATAGAAGAGTGTTCGGTTATAGAAGAGATAGAAACCTTGATTTGTAACATCCCGAATTAAGGCTTAGTTAGAATAGTAGTTTTGAGACCACAAATTTGAGTTTGAAATAATTATTATATGATTCTTATGAGGTCTATGATATGAATTCATGCTTATGTGAAAGTTTCATGAAGAAAATCAATGCATAAAATGTTTAATTGAACTTTAGGGACCAAATTGAATAAGATGCAAAACTTGCATTCTAGAAGCTTTAAGCATGAAATTGCTTTATATAATGAATTAGAGGGTCCTAAATAGAAATTTGACCAATTTCTATAATTTTGGACAAAAATGGACATGCATAGGAAAAATTTGAAAGAAAGACCCTAAGGGCAATTTGGTCATTTGGTAATTAAAAGAATAAAAAGGGAAAATCAAAGAAAAAATGTGTCCATCTTCTCCATGTGCTTGCCAAATTTCTTAATAGCCATAGCTAGGGTTTTGTTAAACATTTCTAAGCTTGATTGTAAGTGTTCCCTAACCCTGTCTTTAGTGTTCTTTGTATTTTTGAAGTCTTTGAAACATGATCTACCCATTTCTAGCTATATTTTGAGCTAGGGTTCATGTATAAAATTTGACCCATGTGTAACATGCATGTATTTAGTTGATTAATGGAGTAATATGAATGTTTGATGCATGATAAACATCTTTTACTAGGTGATTTTTAGTAAAAACACCTAAAAAGGGGACTTGTTTGTAAAAGTGTAAAAGTGAGTAGTAATAATGTGAAATAAAGGAAAATATGGGCTGATATGAGCATAGTAAAGGTTCTGCTAGGCCTGGGTAACCAAGAAAATGCATGCATTTCATTTTAGGAGCCTAAGGACTAAATCGTAAATAAGTAGAAAGATAAGGGTAAAAAGGTAATTTTACCAAAGCATGAATTATGGATCGATTTGAGTAGTGTGATTAATAAACAAGTTAAATTTGGCATTATAGATCAAGAAAAATGTGAACCAAGTCTTGATTGAGGGAAGATAAAGTATAAGACGATTAGGCTCGATTATCATCATTTTTGTTCTGAGGTAAGTTCATGTGTAATTAATGTGACAAGGTGGTATGTTATGTTGTGTTAACATTATGTTATAATTATTTTATTGCTTATTATGCATGCTATGTCTAATGGTACTATTGTGAGCATGAATGATATGTGGTCGTTACATACGATATCACGAGCAAGTACGACAAAGTATGCCATGTGCAAGTGAGGAAAATCCCATTTGAACCTTAGGAATAGTTTAAGATACAAGTGACATGTCACTAAGAATTAAGAAGTCCGAACTTGTTTAGTGGTCCGGGTTCGTGATATATGTGGCATCCGAGCTTGTTGAGTGGTCTGAGTTCATAATGAATGCGATACATGTGATTGAGTTCCGGGCAATGGTCTTATGTGTCCTACAGATGGCTTAGTAATCCTTGAGTGGTCGGATACCTGACAGCTTTTGTGAGCAGCCTGTGTAGTTACACCTTGATCGATAGCTTATGTGAGCAAGCCCGTGAGTAGCTCCATTGTGAGCGTTGCATGATATGAGGTAGTTTCGGCTACATATGTTTTTGTGGTATTTATGTGCAAGTTTCCATGTATCCAATAGTATTTCGAGTGTTCAACGGGTATTATAATGAATGATGCGATGAAAGTCCCAATATGGGCATGGTAATGAAGGTAAAGTTATTTGATATGCTATGGGTATGTACAAGTACGTACGTTATACTCATGAGTGATGCCTTGTTAAAAGAATGACATGTGACGAGAAAGTACATTCATATATATATATATGAATACTTGATTAATGAGCTAGAATGCTCGAATGATAAATAATCTTGATGGTTATGTTATTATGTCTTGTACGATTATGGTTTACTAATATCGCATATTATTTGCATGTGGACTTACTAAACTTAAATGCTTACTCCTCTCTCTTTTTCATCCTTTGTAGTTCAGCGAAGCTAGCTCTGGGATCACAAGTTTTCAGAGCATTCGATTACACTATCAAAAGAACATTAGGTATAGTGAATTGGTTATTTTGAGTATGGCATGTATAGGGGACTTGGTCATTTTGTGATATGTGTCATGCTATTTGGCCAAATTGTGAAGGCCTATGATGTTTATGATTCATTTTGTAATAGTCGTGTGATATGGCTCATGATTGATTCTTGGGTTGTAATATCTAATTGTTTGTGCATACATGTGTTGATGCCTCGATAATGTGCTATGCGGTTGTGTGATTGATATATGGTGAGATATTGTCTTGATGATGTAAAATATGATTGCTTGGTGAATGTATGAAGATTTATGAATTAAATACTAGGAGATAAGGAATGGTTTAATGGCCTGAGATGATAATAGTTATAAATGTGCAACTTGAAATTTTGATAATTAAGTTGATTTGCATGACGTTTGTATAAAATGCTTCTAAATGGTCTGATTAAGGGAAGGTGAAATAGGATGGTATTATAAAGATGTGAAAGTGCTATGGTGTTGAATATTGAGTGTCGAAGTATGTCATGTTTCATGCTCTAAAATTTGCTTAAGTGCATGAGTGATTAAGGGTGGAATTGGCTTGGAAAATAGACTTCAAATTTCCACACAGGTAGACACACGGGTATGTGTCTAGGCCGTGTGTGACACACGGTCTATCCCACGGGCATGTGGAATGGTTGTATGTCCCCTGCACCCTAATTTTGCAAGCCAGTATGCTCAGTAGTAAACAGACAGGCTAAGACACGGGCGTGTGTCTTGGCCGTGTGAGAGACACAGCCTACCCACATGGGCGTGTACTCTGGTCGTGTGAAGTCTACACCTTTTTATGAAAATTTCATTTAATTTTATTTGACCACGCAGTCTGGCCACACGGGCATGTGATACAGCCGTGTGACCCTAAATTGGTGCTGACGTCATAGTCAGAGAGTTACACGGTTGGAGGACACGGGTGTGCCTAGAGTACACGGGAATGTCCCTTGTCTCACACGGGCCTGTGGCTCTATATTAGGGAAAATTTCTCAAACTTTTTTCTAGGTTTTCGTTTTAGTACCTATCCGTTTCCGATGGTTGTTTTAGGCCTTGTAGGCCCATATTAAGAACAAATTGTGTATGTATGAATGAAGTTGTTTTAAAGAAAAAATTTATAGCCTGACTTTTGCATAAATGTATGAGTACATGTTTGGTAATGTCTCGTACCCTTCCCGGCGTCAGATACAGGTAAGGGGTGTTATATTTAGTGGCATCAGAGCTATGGTTTAGTGGATTCTAGGACTAACCTAGCGTATTTGAGTCTAGATATACATGCCATGCGTATATATATAATGATAGTGTGATAACTCCTAACAATATTAAAATGTGTTTTCATATAGCAAATGTGTAACAGCCCAATTTAGATCCTAACCGAAACGGTGGTTTTGGGACCACGAATCTGAGTCAGAAAAATATTTAAAAATTATTTTGTGTTTATTTTGTGTGAATTTATATCTGTGAAATTTTCGTGATTTAATTTCGTCATTTAGGTGTCCAATTAAATAAAAAGACTTAATCGGGTAAAATAAAAATTTAGTGGTTAAATGTGAAAGTGCCTAATTGTTGTTGTCTTGATTAGCGAAGGTACTTATAATGCAAATAAACCTTTGAAATTTTGCATGGACACATTCGGTCAAGAGTAGGTGAATTATAAATAGTTTATATTAAGGTTAAAATAGTAACTTATGAAATAAAATGTTATAATATAAGATATATCATAAAATAATACGACAAAACATAATGTGTTCATATTTCCTCATTGCCGAATATCAAAATAACCAAAGAAAAGAAAAGAAACCTAGGTTCGACCACATTCAAGCTTAATCAAGGTATGTATCTAGCTCTATTTTTGATAATTTCTACTTTTTTGAGATCGTTGCTTAGTAGCCTTCAAGACCCATGCTTTAATTGTTGATTTTGATGAATATGTTGAGTTGTGCCATTGTTGATAGCTTGTGAGTTTTGTTATTTGATGATGAAAAATGGAAGATATGTTTTAGATTAACATATTTTGTATTGAAGTTTTTGATGATTTTCAGTAATTAGGACTTAATTGCAAAAAATAATAATTTGGGGGGTTAAAATGTAAAATTGATAAAATATAGGGACTTGTATGAGCATGGGTACTATTCAGCCTAACAAGGGTGTTGTGAAATTTTGTGTATTTTATGTTTTGTGCAATAGGGATTAAATTGTAAAAATTGTAAATGTTAGGGGTAAAATGGTAATTTGCCTATTTATGTTTTTTGGACTAAATTGAATGAAAATATGTTTGAATGAGCTTAATTTTAATATGTTTAGATCAAGAACCAAAGAACACGGATTTGGATCGAGGAAAAACGAAAGTTATCGACTAGCAGCCCCGTCCCGTTTTACAACGTCCAAGGTAAGTTTATAAGTAAATAGATGTGTTTATCATTAGTTTAATGTTATAATTATATGCTGTTATGAAATTTTATAATTGAATTATGCTATGGCCTAATATGTTGAATTTGGCTATGACATTTTTGAGTTCGATTCGACCGAGATACGACGTCCGAAAGCCCCGTATGAACCTTAGGAATAGCTAGGATACATATGTCATGACATAGGATTCCGATATATGTGTGCAAGTAAGTCCATGGCATCAATTTGTGATTCTGATATGTGTTTACGAGTAAGACCCTGTCTGGCACAGTGGCATCGATATGTGGTACATGTAAGACCACATCTGGGACATTGGCATTATACGAATTATGTGATTATCCAAGTGTCCTATCCAATTTTGAATGGTTCATCGGGCAAAGGTAATCGTGTACAAATTGTGTAATACGAGTTAAATGGCCAGGTATTAGTTAGTTTGATTATTAATAAAAATAAGGTAAGTATATTGTGTCTATTGTACATTATTGAATAAGTGATAATTTTGTGTATGCGCATTTACGTGTATTCGGTCAAAAGATTTAACATAGGTACATGGGATTATATTATGAACATGTGAACTAGGTACCTATTGATCATCCGGCCTTGAAGGTTAAATAATGTTTGTTCATCTTGATTATATAAGTATTCGGTTTAAGTAAAGTACTATTGTATACAAATGTACATGATATTGTTAGTTGAATTCCTGTGTTTATGCGAATAAGTATGTATATGTAATTATGTATAGTGATATTATAACTTAGGAAGTTGGTTTCATTTTCGGCTATTGTGGTTGTGATAGCATTAGTTTAAGTAAAAATATGCATGATAATGCTACCATTTATTTCTTTTGTAAATTCGAAGTTACGCTTTGTTTAGTTTATAGCATTCGGCTTAGCTTGAAAGGAATGATTAAATCTTGAAATTATCTATTTGTTTTAAACTTACTAAACTATGTTAGCTTACTCGTGTATTTGATTCTTTATTTTATAGATTTTGGAACCAAGCTACAAGCTCGGGAGACCGTCAGCCAAGTCCATCATACTATCTACCGTTTTGGTATCTTATTAGCTAATCTTAAATTATGGCATGTATAGGCTGGAATATATTTTTGAAATGTTGATTTTGTCTATGTAACTAAGGCCATGCGAAAATGGCTTGTTACTTATGTTTAGTTTCAATTTTATATGTGCTTAGTTTTGCTATCCATGATTTTGGCTTGATATATGCTATGATGCTTGGTCATGGTTTGGTAGGTGGTAAGTATTTTGTGTAATGATAATGACTTATGTCTTAGGTGGAAATCAGTTTGGGGTTGAGTTATTGTTCTATCCTTTTGATAATTATATTACATGTTGTGGTCTTTAAAAATACTTATGGTTCGGTCATATGTTTATAAATGATGATATTTTTGCTAGGGTTTGTCCTGTGTTTGCTAGGTAATAATTATGTCATATGCTTGTAATAAATTAATAACCATCAATGTATATACTCGGATATGTGTATATGAAATATTCGGTCACCTTAATTGAGTTGAAAATTTACTTATACTTTACTTGGGCAAACAATGATTGTATTATAGATGTTACATATATATATGTAAATATGCGTATGGTTGATTTTATTAAATGTGTGGGTTGCTTTTATATTATTTATGTTAGGTGTTATATACTTGAACCGGTTAAGTGATGGATATTGTATGTGTCTTGTGAATAAATGGTCAATTATTCTACCATGTGTTTAATGCTAAATGGGACCACTACCTTAGTGCTGATTGCATATTATGTTCAAGTATATGTTAGCCTATTCAGCTGTGGTGTAATGTATTAAACATTTATTTGTGATTATTTATTAAAATATATAATCTGGTTGCATGATTTGACATGGATTCTAAGGATTTTCTCTTAAAGTTAAATTGTGAATGGTATTAAAGATTGATAGTTAGGAAATCCAATAGTTGATTCACTTTGCATTAAAGAATAAAGCATGCAAGTTCATTTTGCCTATTATTTAAGTCGCATATGTGGTGGTTTATATACTTTTTATGGCTTACTAAATTTTAAATGTGTATATAATTTGGTCACCATATGAATAACCACATAACTAGTATTAGAAGTATGTTTGACCTTGTGGGTGTTAGTTAATATTGCGCATGCAGATACTTTAATGCAATAAGTAATAAGTGGAGATTAGTTGCAACTCGTATACGGATATATATATACATAAATGTCTGGAATTGAACTGTTGATCAATAATGCCTCACAATCCTAATCCAGTGACGGATACGGACTAGGCGTGTTACATTTTATTGGTATTAGAGCTACGGTTTAGTCGGTTCTAGGACTATGTAGCGTGTGTGAGATTAGCTATACATGCCAAAATTATATACTGTGATAGTGTGATGACTTCTGACATTTGAAATGTGTTTTCATATAGTAAATGGATCCTGATAGAGCTGTAGCTGATAATGTCGAGAGTGTAGCGCCTGCTCTCGCACAAGGGACAGCGCAGGCTGATTCTTGACTGACTTCGAGTAATCCAGAAAGTGAGGCTAAACAAGCCTTTTATCAAATGATGAATGATTGGTTCACTCAATATATCCAGACTAACCCGGCTGCACAATAACCTCCACCCCTGGCTAATCCATCTTTTGTGCGTCCTGTACCTCAAGTAAGTGATCCGCTGCAATTGAGTAGACCACTTGTTGATAAAATCAGAAAACATGGAGCTGAAGAGTTTAAAGCCACTGATGATGATGACGCTGAGCGGGCTGAGTTCTTGCTTGATAATACCATCCGTGTGTTTGATGAGTTGTCCTATACTCCAGATGAATGTTTAAAATGTGCTATATCCTTACTCCAAGACACAGCATACCGCTGGTGGAATACCCTAGTATCAGCAGTTCCGAGAGAGTAGGTTACCTGGGAATTCTTTCAGACTGAATTCTGTGAGAAATATATCAGTCAGAGATTTATCGACCAAAAGCGTAAGGAATTTCTAGAGTTGAAAAAGGGTAGGATGACAGTGACAGAGTATGAGCGGTAATTCGTGAGACTCAGCCGGTATGCTCGAGAGTGTGTTTCCATTGAAGCCATAATGTGTAAAAGATTCAAAGATGGGCTGAATGAAGATATCAAACTGTTAGTTGGCATACTCAAGATAAAAGAGTTTGTGGTACTTGTTGAGCGAGCCTGCAAAGCTGAAGAGGTTGGGAAAGAGAAAAGAAAAGCTAACTTTGAAGCTAGAGATGCACGGAAAAGAACATCGGGTATGTCCTTCCAGTCGGCATCAAAGAAGTTCCAAGCTGATTTTAGCCATTCTAAAGCCACTTCAGGTTACTCTAGACGGGATCAGAATAGACCACCGGTGAGTTCAAGAGCTACCTCAATAGCGAGTATGGGTAATGTTTGATCAAATCAACCCGAGTGTAAGCACTGTGGTAAACGACATCCAAAAATTGAAGATTCCACGAACAGGCCTATTTTAAATGTGGATCGAAAGATCATTATATTCGAGACTGGCCAATGTTAGCTAAAGAAAATCTAGTGCAGAATACGAGATTGGGTAACACTGCAGCTCAAGGTAGACTACCCAGAAATGCTGGTAATACGAGTGGCAGCCAGAGAGGGACTAAAGATACAAGAATTAGATCTGAGGCTCGTGCACCTGCAGAGCCTATGTTATATGTGCATGAGAGGAGGATTTATCCCTAGATGTTATTACTGGTACATTTGATCTCTATGATACTAATGTAATTGCATTGATTAATCCTGGTTCTACTCATTCTTATGTATGTAAGACATTAGTATTCAGCAAGACTCTACCTATTGAGTCTACTGAGTTTGTGATTAGAGTGTCAAACTCTTTGGGCCGGTGTGTTATGGTTGATAAAGTGTGCAAGAATTGTCCTTTGATGGTTCGAGATCTATGCTTTCCTGCTGATTTGATGTTGTTGCCATTTGATAAGTTTGATATAATTCTGGGTATGGATTGGCTGACATTACATGATGTTGTTGTGAACTACAAAAGAAACACCATTGATCTATGGAGCTAGAATGATGAAGTCATTCGAGTTGAATCTAGTGATCTGTATGGTTTACCAGTAGTGATATCTTTGATGCTAGCTCAGAAGTATGTGAGAAAAGGGTGTGAAGCTTATTTTGCCTATGTGCTCGATAGTAAAGCGGCTAAAAGAAATATCGAATCAGTACCTGTTGTATGTGAGTATCCAAATGTGTTTCTAGAAGAATTACCGGGTTTTCCACCTATTAGGGAAGTAGAGTTTGGTTTTGAGTTAATGCCTGGGACGACTCCGATATCTATAGCTCCGTACAAAATGGCACCTACAGAATTGAATGAATTGAAAGCTCAGTTGCAAGAATTGACAGATAGAGGTTTCGAGCGACCGAGTTTCTCATCGTGGGGTGCACCTGTGTTGTTCGTGAGAAAGAAAGTTGGAACTATGAGAATGTGCATCGATTACAGATAGCTTAATAAGGTGCCTATAAAGAATAAGTATCTGTTGCCACAGATTGATGATCTGTTTGATCAACTGAAAGGGGCCACAGTATTTTCGAAGATAGATTTGATATCAGGCTACTATCAGTTGCGAGTTAAGGATTTAGATGTGCCAAAGACTGCTTTCAGAACAAGGTACGAACATTATGATTTTTTGGTTATGCCTTTTGGACTCACTAATGTACCTGCTATTTTCATGTATTTAATGAATCAGATCTTCAGACAGTATTTGGACCGGTTTATGGTTTTTTTTATAGATGACATTCTAATCTACTCCCGTGATGAAGCTGAACATGCTGAACATTTGAGACTTGTATTGCAGACATTGCGAGATAAGCAGTTGTATACGAAATTTAGTAAATGTGAGTTCTAGTTAAGTGAAGTTAGTTTTCTAGGTCATTGTAATGCCCCCACGCCCGAAACCGTCGCCCGAGTCGAGCTTGAGGAGTTACCGAACATAATTTATCAAATTAAGAACTTCAAATCATTTGTTTCTACATTCAACAGCTTTCTAGCTACCCGCATCACAGTTACAAGAAAAATCATATCTCAAGTTACAAAACTTGAAATCAAGATCTGTAAATTTTCCCTAAATCTAGACTCATATATCTATTTACTAATATTTTTCTAGAATTTTTGGTTGGGCCAATTAGTACAGTTTATTAGTTAAATTCTCCCCTGTTTCAGGGTTCGACTACTCTGACCTATGTGTATTACGAATCAGATATATCTCTATACAGAATTTCAATCACTATGAGGTTTCTTTGTTTTAAAATTACACTCAATAAGGAATCTGTACATATAAATAAAAACTTATAATTATTTTTTGTAAAATTTATTATAAATTTTTAAAGTCAGAACAGGGGATCCAGAAATCACTCTGGCCCTATTTCACAAAAGTTTAAATATCTCATAAAATATAATTTATATGCCTGTTTTGTTCAATCCACATGAAAATAGACTCATTAAGATTCAATTTCATAACTTACTCATCATTTAGTTCCATTTATACTATTTTTAGTGATTTTCTAAATTCATGTCATTGCTGCAGCAATATTCTGTTTTAAGGCAAGTTTCATCTTTTCATGAGTTCTTATGAACTAGATAACCTATTAAACTTCCATGATATCAAACATGATCTAAATTTAACCATCACCATGACTTATCAATATCAAACATTTTCTCAACCAATCATGGCTATATCATAAATTTATTTACACAAAATAAGTATATTGCTATACATGTCATACTTAAGTTTTACAAGCCATTTACCCAGATGAAAGTCCTTTGGATAGTGTGATCGAACCTTCGACCCGTCCCGATTCCCGAGCTGGCTTGTTCAAAACTACAGTAAATAAGGAGGAGGGAGTAAGCATAAATGCTTAATAAGTTCATATGTAAATAACAAGTAACATAACAATACAAATATACCAAACAACTTTAGCATGGTATCACCAAAGCATATATCATATTTCTAAACATCATTCATCATCTTACCACTTTATCGTTGTTGTATCTATTATCAACCCGAGGGTTAGGAACATACCTGTCCAAAGTGTCCATTTCACAACACTTACCAAAACGTCGTTTGCATCTTAAGTGTTCTTTCATTTCACTAGAAATTTCACCCGTTGAACACATCGGAATACAACTCGGATACACGGATAATTTGCACATAAGTGCCTCATATGTAATCAAGAAATCATGTAACCCGCCCCTAAGTGAACTCGGACTCAAATCAATGAGCTCGGGTGTTTGCATCCATAAGTGAACTCGGACTCAACTCAACGAGTTCGGATGCCTAGTTACATCTCACGAACTCGGACTCAACTCAACGAGTTCGGATGCTCAACCATCCTAGTGATATGTAACTTGTATCCTAATCTATTCCTAAGGTTCAAACGGGCTTTTTTCCTCGATCTCATATTTGTCGTCTTCCATGGAATATCGGAACCGATACTCGGTAGCAATTCATATTTATCAAGTAGTAAACATAATTTGCATATTACTCAACATTAACCACAAAGCATAATATTTCACGATTAAAAATCAGCGTATTATATAATTAAAATCAATAACTTAAAAATAACAATTATGCTACATTATTTACACATGAACTTATCTTGGTACCAAAAATAAAGATTTTGCAATTTAGTCCACAATCTTTTCTTCTCCTCGACCGCGACTTGAATCTCGTTTCTCTTGATCTATAATACCAAATTAATCTTATTTAATACATACATTCATCAAAACAGCATTTACTACGAACTTTGAAAAAATTACACTTTTGCCCCTAAACTTTTGCATAATTACAGTTTTGCCCCTAGGCTCGGGAATTAAACTTTATTCCTTATTCTTATGTTTTATAACATGCTGATCACTTTTCCCTTCTATGGCAACATCAAATTCTCACTCTAACACATATTTGTGACTATTAGGTATTTTTGCCAATTAAGCCCTTTTACTCGTTTTCACTCAAAACCGAGTAGCACAAGTTGTCTAACATAATTTAAAACCCCATATTCTATCATAAAACATCAAAATACACAAATTTCACCTATGGGTATTTTTCCAAATATAAACCCTATGTTGAATTATTGCTAGCATAAGCTTAATCGAGCTTCCGGGATTCCAAAGACGTAAAGAACATTAAAAACGGGGCTTGGAATCACTTACTATGGAGCTTGAAAGTTGAAGAAACCCTAGCTATGGAGAGAGGGAGAATTCGGCAGCAACTAAGGAGGATGATGACCAATTTTGTGTTATTTTTCCCATTTTATTTCATTTAATATCCAAATGACCAAAATGCCCCTCCTTACCAAACTTTCAAACTTCCTTCCATGTCCTAATTTTGTCCATGAACTTAAAATTGGTCAAATTTCTATTTAAGATCTCTTAATTAATATTTCAATGAAATTTCATACTAAAAACTTCTAGAATGCAAATTTTGCAACTTATTCGATTTAGTCCCTACTTTCAATTTAAGCACTTTAGGCATAGAATTTCATCACGAAATTTTCACACAATCATGCAATCATATCATAATCATCAAAATAATTATAAAATAATTATTTCTATCTCAAATTTGTGGTCACGAAACCACTATTCTGATTAAGCCCTAATTCAGGATATTACGTAGTATCAGCATCAGGTATTCAGGTTGATCCGAGGAAAATTTCAGCTATACTGGATTGGAAACCTCCGAAGAATGTTTTTGAAGTTCGAAGCTTTCTGGGACTTGCTGGTTATTATAGACGATTCGTGAAAGGTTTCTCAATGATTGTAGCTCTGATGATGAAGCTATTATAGAAATATGTTAAATTCGAGTGGTCAGAGAAGTGCCAGAAAAGTTTTGATCAGTTGAAAGCCCTTTTGACCAAAGCTCCAGTATTAGTTTAGCCAGAATCGGGTAAAGAATTTGTTATTTATAGTGATGCATCTTTAAATGGTTTAGGCTGGGTTTTGATGCGGGAAGGTAGAGTGATAGCTTATGCCTTAAGATAGCTAAAGCCTCATGAAAGAAACTACTCGACACATGACTTAGAATTGGCAGCTATTGTGTTTCCATTGAAGATATGACGCCACTATTTATTCGGTGAGAAATGTCATGTTTATTTTAATCACAAAAGCCTGAAATACATGATGACTCAGAAAGATCTAAATTTGAGACAACGTCGATGGTTAGAATTGCTAAAAGACTACAAGCTTGTGATTGACTATCACCCGGGAAAGGTTAACATTGTTGCTGATGCTTTAAGCCGGAAGTCACTGTTTGCTTTGCGTGCTATCAATACGCATATGGCTATGTGTGGTGATGGTTCGATAGTAGCAGAATTGAAAGCTAGGTCATTATTTGTTCAACAAATATGTGATGCCCAGAAGGTTGGTAATGGATTGATTGCAAAACGAGCTCGGTGTGAGATGGATACTGATTCAGAGTTCAGAGTTGATACTGATGACTGTTTGAGATTCAGAGACCAAATATGCGTTCCAAGGAATTCAGAGTTGATTTAGATGATTTTGAATGAAGTACATAGTAGTCAGTTATCTGTTCACTGAGGTAGTACAAAGATGTATAATGATCTGAATTAACTTTACTGGTGGCATGGTATGAAACGAGACATTTCTAACTTTGTTGCAAGATGTTTAGTCTGTCAACAAGTAAAAGCTGAACATCAGGTGCCTTCAAGATTGCTTCAGCCTATCATGATACCTGAGTGGAAGTGGGATAAAGTCACGATGGATTTTGTATCTAGTTTATCGTTGACACTGAGTAAGAAAGATGCAATCTGGGTTGTTGTTGATAAATTGACTAAATTGACTTATTTTGTTCTAATACGTACAGATTACTCACTTGATAAGCTGGCTAAATTGTATGTTTCTTACATTTTAAGATTGCATGGTGTGCCTATATCCATTGTTTCGGATAGAGATCTGAGGTTTACATCGCGATTTTGGAAGAAACAGCAAGATGCACTAGGTACAGAATTACATTTCAGTACTGCTTTTCATCCGCAAACATATAGCTACTCTAAGCAAATCATTCAGATACTTGAGGATATGTTGAGATGTTGCAGTTCTCGAGGTTGAAGGTACGTGGGAACGATATCTACCTCTGATTGAGTTTGCGTATAATAACAGTTATCAATCAAGTATCAAAATGGCACCTTATGAGGCTTTGTATGGTCGAAAATGCCACACACTGTTGTACTGGACTAAGCTTAGTGAGAATAAGATACGGAGTTTATTTGATCAGAAAAACCAAACAGAAAGTGAAAGTGATCCGCGAAAGCTTAAAAGCAGCATCAGATCATCAAAAATCTTGTAAACTTAAAACGTAAAGATATAGAGTTTCAGATTGGAGACAAAGTCTTCTTGAAAGTATCACCGTGGAAGAAAATACTCAGATTTGGTCGTAAAGGCAAATTGAGCCCGAGGTTTTTTGGGCCGTATGAAGTTATAGAGTGTATCAGACCGGTTGCCTACAGACTACTGTTGCCACTTGAGCTAGAAAAGATCCACAATGTATTCCACATTTTGAGGCTTCAGAGGTATTGATCTGATCCTTCACATGTGATTAGTCCGTCTGAGATTGATATTCAGCCTGATATTACCTACGAGGAAGAACTGATTCGCATTCTGACTCGTGAGATTAAAGAGTTGAGAAATAATAAGGTTTCGTTAGTTAAAGTACTGTGGCATAAACACGGTGTCGAAGAAGCAACATGGGAACCAGAGGATACAATGCTATCCGAACCTATTCACTGGTAAGATTTTCGGGGACGAATATCCCTAAGGGGGGAGTTATAACAGCCTGATTTAGACCCTAATCGGAACAATGGTTTTAGGACCATGAATCTGAGTCAGAAAAATATTTAAAAATTATCTGCTATGTTTATTTTGTGTGAATTTATATCTGTGAAATTTTTGTGATTTAATTTCGTCGTTTAGGTGTCAGATTAAATAAAAATACTTAATCGCGTAAAATAAAAATTTAGTGATTAAATGTGAAAGTGCCTAATTGTTATTGTCTTTATTAGTGAAGGTACTTCTAATGTAAATAAACCTTTGAAATTTTTCATGGACACATTCGGTCAAGAGTAGGTGAATTATAAATAGTTTATATTAAGGTTAAAATAGTAACTTATGAAATAAAATGTTATAATATAAGATATATCATAAAATAATAAGACAAAACATAATTTGTTCATATTTCCTCATTTCTGAATATCAAAATAACCAAAGAAAAGAAAAGAAGCCTAGGTTCGACCATATTAAATCTTAATCAAGGTAAGTATCTAGCTCAGTTTTTGATAATTTCTACATTTTTGAGATTGTTGCTTAGCAGCCTTCAAGACCCATGCTTTAATTTTTGATTTTAATGAATATTTTGAGTTGTGCAATTGTTGATAGCTTGTGATTTTTGTTATTTGATGATGAAAAATGGAAGATATGTTTTAGGTTAACATATTTTGTATTGGAGTTTTTGATGATTTTGAGTAATTACGACGTAATTGCAAAAAATAATAATTTGGGGGATTAAAATGTGAGATTGATAAAATATAGGGACTTGTATGAGCATGGGTACTATTCGGCCCAACATGTAATAGGGACTAAATTGTAAAAATTGTAAACGTTAGGGGTAAAATGGTAATTGGCCTATTTATGTGTTTTTGGAATAAATTGAATGAAAATATGTTTGAATGAGCTTAATTTGAATATGTTTAGATCAAGAACCAAAGAAAACGAATATGGATCAGGGGAAAATGAAAGTTGTCGACTAGAAGCCTCGTCCTATTTTAGGACGTCCAAGGTAAGTTTATAAGCAAATAGACGTGTTTATCATTAGTTTAATGTTATAATTATATGCTTTTATGAAATGTTATAATTGAATATGCTATGGCCGAATATGTTAAATTTGGCTATGACATTTCCGAGTTTGATTCGACCGAGATACGACATCCGAAAGCCCCGTATGAACCTTAGGAATAGCTATGATACATATGTCATGACATAGGATTCTGATATATGTGTGGGAGAAAGTCCATGGCATCGATTTGTGATTCTGATATGTGTTTACGAGTAAGACCCTATCTTGGACAGTGGCATCGATATATGGTACATGTAAGACACATCTGGGACGTTGGCATTGTATGGATTATATGATTATTTGAGTGTCCTATCCAATTTTGAATGGTTCATTGCTGAAATGTAATCGTGTACGGATTGTGTAATACGAGTTAACTGGCCAAGTATGAGTTAGTTTGATTATTAATAAAAATATGGATATTCGGTCTATTGTACATTATTGAATAAGTGATAATTTTGTGTATGTGCAATTATGTGTATTCGGTCAAATGGTTTAACATAGGTACATGGGATTAAATTATGAACATGTGAACTAGGTACCTATTGATCATCCGGCCTTAAAGGTTAAATAATGTTTGTTAATCTTGATTATATAAGCATTCGGTTTAAGTAAAGTACAATTGCATACAAATGTACATAATATTGTTAGTTGAATTCTTGTGTTTATACGAATAAGTATGTATATGTATTTCAGTGTATAGTGATATTATAACTTAGGAAGTTGGTTTCACATTCGGCTATTTTGGTTGTGATAGCATTCGGTTAAGTAAAAATATGCATGATAATGTTACCATTTATTTCTCTTGTAAATTCAAAGTTAAACTTTGTTTAGTTTATAACATTCGGCTTAACTTGAAAGGAATGATTAAATCTTGAAATTTTCTATTTGTTTTAAACTTACTAAGATATGTTAGCTTACTCGTGTATTTGATTCTTTATTTTATAGATTTTGGAACCAAGCTACAAGCTCGGGAGACCGTCAGCCAAGTTCATCACACTATCTACCGTTTTGGTATCTTATTAGCTAATCTTAAATTATGGCATGTATAGGCTGGAATATATTTTTGAAATGTTGATTTTGGCTATGTAACTAAGGCCATGCGAAAATGGCTTGTTACTTATGTTTAGTTTCAATTTTATATGTGCTTAGCTTTTCTATCCATGATTTTAGCTTGATATATACTATGATGCTTGGTCATGGTTTGGTAGGTGGTAAGTATTTTGTGCAATGATAATGACTTTATGTCTTAGGTGGAAATCGATTTAGGGTTGAGTTATTATTCAATCCTTTTGATAATTATATTACATGTTGTGGTCTTTAAAAATACTTGTGGTTCGGTCATATGTTTATAAATGATGATATTTTTGCTAGGGTTTGTCCTGTGTTTGCTAGGTAATAATTATGTCATATGCTTGTAATAAATTAATAACCAGCAACGTATATACTAGGATATGTGTATATGAAATATTTGGTCACCTTAATTGAGTTGAAAATTTACGTATACTTTACTTGGGTATACAATGATTATATTATAGATATTACATATATATATGTGTAAACATGCGTATGGTTGATTTTATTAAATGTGCAGGTTGCTTTTATATTATATATGTTAGGTGTTATATACTTAAATCGGTTAAGTGATGAATATTGTTTGTGTCTTATGAATAAATGGTCAATTGTTCTACCATGTGTTTAATGCTAAATGTGGCCGCTACCTTGGTGCTGATTGCATAATATGTACAAGTATATGTTAGCCTATTCGGCTATGGTGTATTGTATCAAACATTTATTTGTGATTATTTTTTACAATATATAATATGGTTGCATGATTTGACATGGATTCTAAGGATTTTCTCTTAAAGTTAAATTGTGAATGGTATTAAAGTTTGATAGTTAAGAAATCCAATAGTTGATTCACTTTGTATTAAAGAATAAAGCATGTAAGTTCATTTTCCTATTATTTAAGTCGCAAATGTGGTGGTTTATATACGTTTTATGGCTTACTAAATTTTAAATGTGTATATAATTTGGTTACCATATGAATAACCACATAACTAGTATTATAAGTATGTTTGACCTTGTGGGTGTTTGTTAATATTGCGCATGTAAATACTTTAATGCAATAAGTAAATAAGTGGAGTTTAGTTGCAACTCGTATATGCAAGATATAAGTCATTACTTGTTTTGAAATGTTAAATTGATTTTATTTTCAAATATAAATGAATTTGACTTGAACGAATATATATATACATAAATGTCTGGAATTGAACTGTTGATCAGTAAGGCCTCATGATCCTAATTCGGTGACGGATACGGGCTAGGGGTGCTACAAAATGGATCCCAATAGAATAATGGTGGATGATGTAGAAATTAATGCACCTACTCTAGCTAAAGGAGTGGCGCCATCTGAGAGTAGACCCGAAACTGACAGTAGAGGAGAAAGAGGCAGAGAGGCCTTTCTCCAAATAATCAATGCATGGTATACAGAGTTCGTTCGAATGAACCCGAATGCTCAACCTCCCCCACCTCCTTGAAATCCTAAACCTACACCCATGATGCCTCAAGGTGTAGATTTTATGAGATTCTCTAGATCACCTGTTGATAAAATTCGAAAGCAAGGTGCTAAGAAATTTAGGGGAAATGTTAATGACTACCTTGAGAAAGCAGAGTTCTGGTTAGAGAAATTAATGTGGGTATTTTATGAACTATCGTGTACACCCAAGGAGTGCTTAAAATGTTCCATATCTTTGTTAAGAGATGTGACGTATCATTATTGGAGAATGCTGATATCTGTGGTACCCCCAGACAGGGTTACATGGGAATTCTTTCAGAAGGAATTTCAAAAGAAATACTTTAATGAATGGTTCATCGATCAGAAGCGTAAGGAATTTCTAGATTTGAAACAGGGTCATATGACAGTTAGTGAATATGAGAGTGAATTTATCAGACTCAATAAGTATGCTCGAGAGTATGTATCCTCTGAAGCTAAGATGTGCACAAGATTTTTAATGAGGATATGAACACATTAGTGGGTATACCTGAGTTGAAAGAATTTGTGGTACTCATTGAGTGGGCTTGTAAAGCCGAAGAATTGGTCAAAGAAAAGAAGAAAGCCGAGTCTGAGGCTAGAGGCACAAGAAAGAGATATCAGAGTAAGTCGTTACCATTTCAGTTTAAGAAACCTAAAGAGATGTACTCCCATTCACATGTGTCGGCTAGACATTCATATGGGAATCGTAGAAAGTAGAATTCGAGTTTTAGATCTCAGGCTACATCCGTGGCAACTGTGGGTAACACTAAACCTTCCAAGGTCGAGTGCCAGAAATGTGGTAAACGTCATTCTAGCAACTGTAGGGTGAGTGAAGGATCTTGTTTTAGATGTGGTTCTCTAGACACTTTATTAAGGATTGTCTAGAGATGATGGAGAAAGAAAGATTTCAGAATCCAAGACCGAGTGGCGCAGCTTCTAGGGGAAGACCCTCAAGAAATCTCAGAAATGGGTCTAGTAGTAAGAATGTGACACGAGATACAGCAGTGAGATCTGAAGCTAGGTCTCCGGCTAGAGCCTATGCCATGCACACAAGTAAAGATACAATTTCTCCTAATGTGATCACTGGTAATTTTTCTCTTTATGATACTAATGTTATTGCTTTGATAGACCATGGCTCTACTCATTCGTATGTGTGTATGAAATTGGAATCTAGTATGAAAATACCTATCGAGTCTACAGAATTTATGATTAAGGTTTCAAACCAGTTAGGAAAGCATGTGATAGTTGATAAAGTATGTAAGAAATGCCCTTTGATGGTTAAATGTCATTATTTTCCAGCCGACTTGATGTTGTTGTTGTTTGATGAATTTAATGTCATACTGGGTGCAACACCCCTAACACGTATCCGTCGCCGGAATGGAGTTACGAGGCATTACCGAAAAAGATACAACTTTCATTCATTCATACAATCACTCAGATCATAATCAAAGGCTTACATTTGTAAAATTAATTTAACAATTTTGGAATTATTAACACACATGATTTAAACAATTTTATTAAATTCACATAACCGAACCAATATGTCAATATGCATTTGCCTTTCACATTAAACACATCACAAATTTGCAATTATATAAATATAAAACATAACAAACACTTACCTAATGATATAAGACATAAAAGCCGAATTTAAACATGATAATAGCACCTAAATTCACAAGCTAATAACATGTATAACCATTATTTATTCAAAAAATATTTTAACCATTTTTAAACATAATTAACAATCAAAACATATCAAAATGCATATGCTAGCATAATGACCAAATTACAAATACATAACCTATTCACTTGTTCGTTTATTCGACTATAAAAATCAACCAATTTAGTCATACCAATTCCACCATTACTTTTGAGTTAAACAAACCATATAATATCCAAATACATGTATCAACTTGTCACATAAATACCAAACTACCAACATATATGACATATGCATACACATCTAATGTATCTATCAGTAGCTGAATATGCATACATATCATTTACCAGTTCTAGGCAAAGTTTAAACAAAAAATTATATATCAAATTATATATCAATAATAAACCACTCCATATAATCAAATTCAGAACATAGCAAAGTCATTTCATAGCTTATCAAAACATGTAGTACATTTAGCAACCCTTATTTATCTTATAACCTAAACACATAATCAAACTCCACAACATTATATACCTTGGATACACTTTCAATATAAGTTCAAACCAAGTCCAAATGTATATACAACCATTAGTATTATAATCAACCATAATTCACATGAAGATTTATAATGGCTGGAACACCACAATCACAACCAATCATAACCATCATCAAAACAAAGCATTAAATCCAAACATAACAAAGTATTAAGCAATTTTTGCATGGCTCATGATTACATTAACCAAAAATCAAACATTTCAAAATATAATCCAGCCTATACATGCCATAGATTTGAAAGTTCACTTATAAAAATACTAAAAATAGTCGATAGTGTGATAGACTTTGTTGACGATCCTCGAGCTCGTAACTTGAATCCAAAATCTATAAAACAGAGGTAAACAAGAACACACACAGTAAGCTATTTAAGCTTAGTAAGTCATAAGCAAATAAACATCTCAATAACATAATCAACTCAAGCTATATTATCATATTCACATTAAATCACAAACTTACAATTTCATGTGTATCATATACTTTCACATATAAAATTAGTTGTAATCGAATGTACATACATATATTAATAAAGTACATTTACTCTCATACACAAATACTCATGAATCAAAATATAACATAATATACATATTCATAGTATATGGCCAAATATAATACTCATATACACATATGTTCACATTAATAACTTGTAAAATTTAGCATAACATATCAAATGGCCAACTTACCTTAATTTCAAATAAGTGATCAACTAACTCATACTTGATCGTTTAGTTCATCTTACACTTTTAGACACGACTTATCATTGCTCATTGAACCAATCGAAATTGAATAGGATACTCGAATAATCACATATATCAAACAATGCCAACGTCCCAGACGTGGTCTTACACGCTATCTCATATCGATGCCACTGTCCCAAGCAGGGTCTTACATGAATCAAATATGATGTCGATGTCCTAGATAACGTCTTACTCTTAACCACATATATTGATGCCAACGTCCTAGACGTGGTCTTACACGAAAACATATATTGGATCCTATGTCATGACATATGTATCCTAGCTATTCCCACGGTTCGTACGGGAATTTCGGACGTCGTAACTTAGTCAAAATGAATTCATAAACATAGCTGCCGAGCTTGTTCACATTTGGCTAACTCATATAAATATTCACATCTTTCATTTCAACATATATATTTCACATTTAATTAAAATTAACAACATCCATTTGCTTATAAACTTACCTCAGACGATGAAAATCGAAGCAGGACGACTAGTGGACAACTTTGGTTTTTCCCCAATCCAAATTCGATTTCTTTGGTTCTTAATCTAAACATCTTCAAATTAAACTCATTCAAACATATTTTCACTCAATTTCGTCCAAAAACACATAAGTGGGAAAATTACCATTTTACCCCTAACATTTCACACTTTTTACAATTTAGTCCAAATTGCACAAAACACAAAACATGCAAAATTTGCACACACCATGCCTAGGACGAATGTTCCTAGTGCTTACAAAGTCAATACATTTCATTTATTTTACATTTTAGTCCCCCAATTTATTATTTTTGCAATTTAGTTTTAATTACTCAAAATCATCAAAAATTCCAATACAAAACATGTTAATCCAAAACATATCTTTCATATTTCATCAACTAACATCACATAGCTCAAATATTCATCAATGGAATAACACAAAATATTCAACAAAATAAAAAATTCAAGCTTGGGCTTTGTAGATATCATAGCAACGATCTCAAAAACGTAAAAATTATCACAAACTGAACTAAAACTCACCTTGAATCAAGCTTCAATAATGTCGAATGGCCTAAGCTTTATTCTTTTCTTTCTTTTTATTTTCAGCAAGAACAAAACAATATGAAACTGTATTTTATTTTTTATGTTTTAATATAACATATATTATTTCATAAATTACCTTATTAACCTTTGTTAATTAATACAAAACCAATATATATTAAGGTCATGACCATCCATCACTACCTCCAATGGTCAATTTGCAACGTAAATACCTCAATTTAAAAAGACAACAACAATTTGTCCCTTTTACAATTAACCATCAAATTTTTATTTTAAGCGATTAAATCCTTTTATTTAATCGGACAATCAAACGACAAAATTAACTCATAAAAAATTCACACATAATAAACACAAAAAATAATTTTAAAATATTTTTCTAACTTGGATTCGTGGTCCTGAAACCACCATTCCGAATAGGACCTAAATTAGATTGTTACACTGGGTATGGATTTGTTGACACTACATAATGCTATAGTGAATTGTAGACAGAAAGTTATGGAATTGAAATGTAAAAATGGTGAGATTCTTCGGGTTGAATCAAATGATGTAGATAAATTATTGTAATATCCTAATTTTGGGCCTAGTCGGAATAGTAGTTCATGACCACAAAATCCGAGATAGAAACAATTATTTTATGATTATTTTTAGGTCTATGATATGATTGTATGATTGTGTGAAAATTTCGTGAAGAAATTTTATGCATAAAGTGCTTAAATTGAAATTAGGGACTAAATCGAATAATTTGTAAAATTTGCATTCTAGAAGTTTCTAGTATGAAATTGTTTTGAAATATTAATTAGGAGGTCTTAAATAGAAATTTTACCAATTTCTAAGTCTATGGACAAAAATTGGACATGGATGGAATTTTTGGAAAGTTTAGTAGTAAGGGCATTTTGGTCATTTAGGGGTAAAATGAATTAAAATACAAAATTAAAAGCCAATTTTGCTCATCTTCAACCCCATGGCCGAATATAGCAAGGAGAAACCATGGCTAGGGTTTTTCAAGCTTCCAAGCTCGATTATAAGTCTGTTCTAGCCTCGTTTTTAATGATTTTTACGTTTTTGGAGTCCCGGTAGCTCGATTTAGCTTATGCTAGCAATAATTTAACCTAGGGTTTATATTTGGAAAAATACCCATAGGTGAAATTTGTGTATTTTGGTGTTTTATGATAGAATATGAGGTTTTAAATTATGTTAGACAACTTGTGCTACTCGGTTTTAAGCGAAAACTAGCAAAATGGCTTAATCAGTAAAAATACCTAATAGTCATAAGTACATGTTAGAGTGAGAATTTGATGTTGCCATAGAAGGGAAAAAGGATCAGCATGTCATAAAACATAATAAAATAGGCTGAAGTTTAATTTACGAGCTTTGGACCAAAAGTGTAAATATGCAAAAGTTTAGGGGCAAAATTGTAATTTTGCCAAAATATGATTTTGGGTCAATTTGAATAATGTGAGTCCTAATTAAACTATATTTTAAATGATAGAGCAAGGAAAACTAAAATTCGGGCTAAAATGGGGAAAATACCAAGTTGTGGACGAAATGGTAAAAGTAGCCATTTTCGCATACGAGGTAAGTTCATGTGTAAATGTAGTAACATAATTGTCATTTTAAGCAATTTAATGTTGTTTATATGATATGATGCTGATTATTATCATGAAATATTATGCTTTGTGGTTATTGTTGAATAATATGTAATTATGTGAATTACTTGATGAGTATGAACTATCACCGAAGTATCAATTTCGATATTCCGTGGAAGATGGCAAATATGTGTGATCGACGAAAACGCCCGTTTCAACCTTAGGATGAGATTAGGATACAAGTGAAATGTCACTAGGATATTTGGGCATCCGAACTCGTTGAGTTGAGTCCGAGTTCACTTATGGATTCGAATGTCCGAACTCGTTGAGTTGAGTCCGAGTTCGAGAGATGAAACTAGGAATCCAAGCTCGTAGAGTTGAGTCCGAGTTCACTTATGGATGCGAACGCCCGAGCTCGTTGAGTTGAGTCCGAGTTCACTTATGGGCGGGTTACATGGTAGCTTGGCTACATATGTGGCACTTATGTGCAAACTTTCCATGTATCCGAATTATATTCCGATGTGTTCAACGGGTAAAATTCTACTCAAATGGAGGAATACTCGAGATGAAAGGGACGTATTGGTAAGTGTTGTGAAATGAGTACTTTGAACAGGTATGTACTTAACCCTCGGGTTGAAAACTCGATATAACAACAATATGGTAAGATGATAAATGAAAATGTGATATGAATGTCTCGGTGATGATTATGCAAATGATGTTTTATGTTTGCTTTTATAGTTGTGTTACTTACTATTTGCATATGAGCTTACTAGGCATTTATGCTTACTTCCTCCTTTTCATTCCTTGTAGTGTTGACAAGCCAGCTCAAAAATCGGGAACGATCGGAGGCATGCTCACACTATATCCGTATACCATCTTGGCATAATGGCTTGCATATTTTGAGTATGGCATGTATAGCATTATAATCATTTTGTATATATGGTCTTATGATATGGTTATTGAGTGGTATGGAAATGCTTGGTAATGATTAGCCATTGGAATGGCTAATCATGATCCTATTTGGTGTTATGTATGCTAAATTACTAGCTAATCCATGGAAAACATGAAATAGGTAAAATTTACCATAAAATAGATTCAGACAGCAGCAGTGACGTGAGTTTGAAAAATCATTAAAAATAGTAGAGATACAATTAGATGGTGAATAAAATATGGAATTGAAGAATTATGAGTCTATTTTCATATGGATGGAACAAAACAGGTATATGAGTTATATTTTATGAGATGTTTAAATTTTTGTGAAACAGGGCCAAAGTGATTTCTGGATACCCTATTCTGACTTTGGAAATTAACCATAAATTTTGCAAAGATAATTAGAAGTTATGATTTATAATTACAGATTCCTTATTGAGTCTAGTTTTATTAGAAACAAACGACATAGTCATTGAAACTCTGTACAGGGAGATATCTGATTCGTAATACACAGACGTCAGAGCAGTTGAACCCTAAAATAGAGGAGACTTTAACTAATAAACTGTACTAATTTTCTCAACCAAACATTCTAGAAAAAAAATTAGTAAATAGATATATGTGTCTAGTTTCAGGGAAATTTTACGGAATTAAATTTCGAGTTTCGTAACTCGAGATATGAATTTTTAAACGACTATGACGCAGATTGTTAGCTTGACTGAAAATTTTAAAAATAAATTGTTTGAGCTGTTTAAGTAATGAATTAAGTTTGTTAACACCTCGTGTTCGACTCCGGCGAAGGTCTCGGGTACGGGGCGTTACGTTTAGTGGTATCAGAGCAGGTTTAGTCGGTTCTCGGACTAACCTAGCATGTGTAAATGTTTAGCTATACATGCCACAGATCTGTGATAGTGTGATGTCTTCCGACGCGTATGAGTACCGTCTTATTTAGACAGGGTACTCTCCAACCGAGCTGGGCCGACCATGTTCAATGTTATGTGAAGGTATTTGAGTAAAATTATGATTATGATAAGTCTCGGTTCAGAAAAGTATGAATAAAAGTTTATGATACATATGTGATAAATATCCATATTTGCTTAATGCTCATACGATGTAGTGTATGTGGCTTACTTGATAAGATGAACGGAATAAATAGAAAGTAGTAGAGGTATGAATAAAGGTCATAATATCGTGATACGAATGAAAATGTCCTTGTCTTGATTGGACGTTGAATGTTGATGAATGTTAATGATATACAATTTTTATGAGATAAAGGATTATAATGAAATGAACTTATCTATGTTAAATTGTTGGACTGAATTATATGATTGTAATGATATGTACATGATGATGCACGAAATGAAAGTTGTGATTGTGATGCAAATATCTATGTTCGTTTGGCCTTATATGATGTCATAAGCATGAATTAATTTAATTAAATGAATGGATAAGTAAAGCTATCTAGAAAACATAGAATGTATGCATAAGTATATTGTCTAAATGGGACAATAGGAAAATTGGTGTAAGCCAACATGAATGTTGCATTGCCAGAATGAATGACATGATTTTGATGATGTTGCTATGATGATGGAAGTTGTGTCATATGTGTATGTATAAGAAAGTCGAGTCAGAGGTCCTACAACCCCTCCCTCTTCCGAAGTGGTACTTATAATGGAATTTCATGATATTTGTATTAAATAAGTTTCCGGTTGAGAACCCAAAGAGTTCAGTGATAGAATAATTATAAGTATGATCAGAGATTGAAAATGAGCTGATAAGTAAAGTTAGAGTCAGTAAAGTATCGGATTGATATAAAGATTATTGGAATTATGCACTATCCCAGTTAGAGAAGTAAATTCTCTTTCGTAAATCGAATTACTTAGGTGCAAGGTCGAGAAAAGTGTAAATAAAAAATTTATTCAGAACTGACCTTCTTTAGTGAATGGTTTAATATGAAATTTGTGATGGCAGAACTAGTTGGGGAAATGATATTTGAAATGTGAACTATCTGAGTGTGGCAGTTATGACTGGACAAATTTAGCAGTCTCTTTTGAGATGTTCTATGTGTTTACCCGTTCTCACAAATATTTCTATGGCTATTGATCTTCTGAAGAAATTCTTGTTATATGGGAATGTCTTCTAATTCTGGTGTTGGATGAAAGCATTGGTAGTCTGACTGGTTTATAATTTATATTGCTCTATTTCATCGGGTATTCTATTTCATTTCGTCTGATAAGAATTGATGAGACAATACGTAAGATATTATGTTTCGATTTCTTCTACTTGATGCTTCATCTAATATATATGTACGGGAAGATATATTGCTCTTGTTATATTTGATTCCAGTGGGATTAAATGATGTTTTCTTTTGGACTTTCTTTCTTTGAAGAATTATCGGGGTATTCTGTATTTTCTCTATGAGTTGGTTTTTGATTCTCCGGCATAGTATCATATCTTGGGTTTCTTTATCCTGGATCTCTTTATTCTGGATTTCTTTATTCTGGGTTTCTCTATCTTGGATTTCTTTATTCGGTTTTCTTGTTATCTTTGTTCCATAATTTTTCAATTAAGACTCGTGTTCGAAGTGCGTTCTTCAGCTCGTGATAATCATGTCAAATATGACTATACTTCTAATTTGATCTTGGTAATATGGTGATTTTAGTATTGGGATTTTTTCTAATTTCTATATAAGGATTTGACATCAGTAAAGGCATAGGTGATAAAAGCGCGAGTTTCAGTCGGTATGGTGAATTATTTATTTGAAAGATTTCATGTGACAATTATGTCAGGATTATTTTTTCAAGTCTGATAATATAATTTCATTTTTGTACGGATAAAAGAGTAAATAGTCTGAACGAGAAGTGTATATTTATTAGAAAGGGTTGGATATTAGTTAAAATCACTACGAATGATAAGGTTTTCATCTTGTGAAAGTTGAAAAGTTTATTACATGTTGACAAAGTTTGGATAGATGAGAATATTGGTAACCGAAGCGTCTGAACTAGACTAGTCTACATTGAGTAAAGACTTCCTGACTTTCAGTAATGTACTGTTGTATGAATTGTGATGTGTTTCAAGACAGTGAGGTAATGTGATAGTTTAGAGCATTCGATGTTACATAAAATCGGAGTTGTTAAAGGGGTTAAAGCCGAACATTGGGATCTATCAAAATTATCTTTGTCAGTGTTGATATTGGGATGGAAATGAGAAGGATTATTCTTGAGGCCATATCAGAAATATTTCCATGGCGGAAAGAGGAAAATTTGATATATCCTATTGTTAAATGTTTGGCGAGATCTATAAATCATATATGTATTGAATGAATTTCTACTCATCAGATTCATGGAATTTCAGGTCTCTTTGATTGTTGGATTTCTTGGAATTCCGGTCTCCATTAAATCAAGTTGAGATCTGGGTTTTATGTCATGATATCATAGGAAACTGAGAAGGGTTGAAAATTTAAGAACAGTTGAGAGTTGGGACTGTAAGCTTTCAGATCATATGAGAAATTAAAGAGATGTATTGGAGGTACAGCCTAAGTGATGAAGAAATTTTATGCATAAAGTGCTTAAATTGAAATTAGGGACTAAATCGAATAATTTGTAAAATTTGCATTCTAGAAGTTTCTAGTATGAAATTGTTTTGAAATATTAATTAGAAGGTCTTAAATAGAAATTTTACCAATTTCTAAGTCTATGGACAAAAATTGGACACGGATGGAATTTTTGGAAAGTTTAGTAGTAAGGGCATTTTGGTCATTTAGGGGTAAAATGAATTAAAATACAAAATTAAAAGCCAATTTTGCTCATCTTCAACCCCATGGCCGAATATAGCAAGGAGAAACCATGGCTAGGGTTTTTCAAGCTTCCAAGCTCGATTGTAAGTCTGTTCTAGCCTAGTTTTTAATGATTTTTACATTTTTGGAGTCCTGGTAGCTCGATTTAGCTTATGCTAGCAATAATTTAACCTAGGGTTTATATTTGGAAAAATACCCATAGGTGAAATTTGTGTATTTTGGTGTTTTATGATAGAATATTAGGTTTTAAATTATGTTAGACAACTTGTGCTACTCGGTTTTAAGCGAAAACTAGCAAAATGACTTAATTGGTAAAAATACCTAATAGTCATAAGTACATGTTAGAGTGAGAATTTGATGTTGCCATAGAAGGGAAACATTATTAGCATGTCATAACACATAATAAAATAGGCTGAAGTTTAATTTACGAGATTTGGGGAAAAAGTGTAAATATGCAAAAGTTTAGGGGCAAAACTATAATTTTGCCAAAATATGATTTTGGGTCAATTTGAATAATGTGAGTCCTAATTAGACTATATTTTAAATGATAGAGCAAGGAAAACTAAAATTCGGGCTAAAAAGGGGAAAATACCAAGTTGTGGACGAAATGGTAAAAGTAGCCATTTTCGCATACGAGGTAAGTTCATGTGTAAATGTAGTAACATAATTTTCATTTTAAGTAATTTAATGTTGTTTATATGATATGATGCTGATTATTATCATGAAATATTATGCTTTGTGGTTATTGTTGAATAATATGTAATTATGTGAATTACTTGATGAGTATGAACTATCATCGAAGTATCAATTTCGATATTCCGTGGAAAATGGCAAAGAGGTGTGATCGAGGAAAACGCCCGTTTCAACCTTAGGAATAGATTAGGATACAAGTGACATGTCACTAGGATATTTGGGCATCCGAACTCGTTGAGTTGAGTCCGAGTTCACTTATGGATGCGAATGCCCGAACTCGTTGAGTTGAGTCCGAGTTCGAGAGATGTAACTAGGCATCCGAGCTCGTTGAGTTGAGTCCGAGTTCACTTATGGATGCGAACGCCCGAGCTCATTGAGTTGAGTCCGAGTTCACTTATGGGCGGGTTACATGGTAGCTTGGCTACATATGTGACACTTATGTGCAAACTTTCCATGTATCCGAATTAAATTGCGATGTGTTCAACGGGTAAAATTCTACTCAAATGGAGGAATATTCGAGATGAAAGGGACGTATTGGTAAGTGTTGTGAAATGAATATTTTGAACAGGTATGTACTTAACCCTCGGGTTGAAAACTCGATATAACAACAATATGGTAAGATGATAAATGAAAATGTGATATGAATGTCTCGGTGATGATTATGCAAATGATGTTTTATGATTGCTTATATAGTTGTGTTACTTGCTATTTGCATGTGAGCTTACTAAGCATTTATGCTTACTTCCTCCTTTTCATTCCTTGTAGTGTTGACAAGCCAGCTCGGAAATCGGGAACGGTCGGAGGCATGCTCACACTATATCCGTATACCATCTTGGCATAATGGCTTGCATATTTTGAGTATGGCATGTATAGCATTATAATCATTTTGTATATATGGTCTTATGATATGGTTATTTAGTGGTATGGAAATGCTTGGTAATGATTAGCCATTGGAATGGCTAATCATGATCATATTTGGTGTTATGTATGCTAAATTACTCGCTAATCCATAGAAAACATGAAATAGGTAAAATTTACCATAAAATAGATTCAGACAGCAGCAGTGACGTGAGTTTGAAAAATCATTAAAAATATTAGAGATACAATTAGATGGTGAATAAAATATGTAATTGAAGAATTATGAGTCTATTTTCATATGTATGGAACAAAACAGGTATATGAGTTATATTTTATGAGATGTTTAAATTTTTGTGAAACAGGGCTAGAGCGATTTCTGGATCCCCTGTTCTGAGTTTGGAAATTCACCATAAATTGTTCAAAGATAATTAGAAGTCATGATTTATAATTAAAGATTCCTTATTGAGTCTAGTTTTATTAGAAACAAACGGCATAGTCATTGAAACTCTGTACAGGGAGATATCTGATTCGTAATACACAGAGGTCAGAGCAGTCAAACCCTGAAACAGGGGAGGCTTTAACTAATAAACTGTACTAATTGGCTCGACCAAAAATTCTAGAAAAAATTAGTAAATAGGTATATGAGTCTAGTTTGAGGGAAAATTTACGGAATTGAATTTTGAGTTTCGTAACTCGAGATATGAATTTTTAAGCGACTATGACACAGATTGTTAGCTTGACTGAAAATTTTAAAAATAAATTGTTTGAGCTGTTTAAGTATTGAATTAAGTTTGTTAACACCTCGTGTTCGACTTTGGCGACGATCTCGGGTACGGGGCGTTACAATCACCAATTTTAATTTCTTCAATGATTGCTCAAAAATGTATGAGAAAAGGGTATGAAGCTTATTTGGCATACATATTGAATACAAAGGAATTTATCGAGCTGGTAAGCTTCTTAACCTTTAATTATTCACGATTTTAAAAAGAAAGGGAAGAAAGTTAAGGATTTGGTTAATCCATTAATTCTATTTTGTAATAAGTAAAGTTGCGGTTAATCATTAAACTACCTTTGCATGCAAACGAAGTATGGTTCTTATAAATATAAATTATCTTTGTTAGATTTCTGAAATGATTATTGTGTTTAGTTGGCTAAGAAGGCTTGAAAAATAAAGAAAAAGCTAGGATGATGAATTCGGTGACAACTTCCAAGTGAGTTTCAGAACTCAAGTCTTAAATGGTTGTTCGATTACCTTTAGTATCATGTGTTGAGCATGTTTGATTGAATATTATGATGTGCTGTTTTATGTTTGAATGGTGATATATCATGATGCATGCTATGTAATAATATGCAAATGAAGTTGTAAATTATCCATATGGTGTATATGAAATGTTTAGTGTAATGTGTGTCGTGCATGAACCGTAGTATTGGTCAAATACTTGAGTATGAAATGCATGTTTATGAATAATATGCGGAGTTATGGAGATTTGTCAAATTGTGATTGGGATAGAAGGTGAAGAAGGAGAATATGATATGTGATTTGCCTTTGGTATGACATGTAAATGCAAACTGAGATTGAAGAATAACCCTAGCCTTGTAGGGGAACACTTATGTATTTGACTTAACAAGGAGGATTTGCGGAGGTTCGGGTAGACTATACAGAAAATGAATAGTAATGATATGTGGCTTTGCGGAGGTTTAGGCAGATTGTAAGGAGAAAGGTGCGCACCAGTATATGAAAGCCCTTTACGGTAACTCTTGAAAAAAGTTATATTTCAAGCCTCTAGATTGAATTAATTGTTTGCAATTAACTAAATATGTTTGTATTTTTAGGATTTAGAATATTGCATAACAAAGCTTGGATTGTGCTATAAATGTCATTATTTGTTACTAGGAAGAAATGTGTCGGTTATTGTTGGTAACAAGTGCAGTATGAAGAAGAGAAAGAGAAAAGAGAAAGAAAATGAAAGAAGTGAAATATTGCCATGTTGGTTAGATTGCCAACAAGAATGCCATGACAATTCCAGGAACATGTCGCAACACTCAGTCCACGTCACTCTCAGCTAGCTATACTTGTACTAGATAAACCAATCTCAAAAAGAGGAAGCAAAAGGTGTGTGCTGAGAGGGAGGGGCCTACCCTATAAAGGAGGAAAGAGAAAAGAAAAGAGAGGATGAAAATTTTAGGGAGAGAAGAATTGGAGAGCAATTTTTCTCTACATCGAGTTCTCATGGAAAATTTCAGAGAACAGAGAGGAAAGGGTAGCAATTTACATAGCAAAAATTCATAGACGCAAGGAAGGGGGAAAGAAATTTGCCCTGGGTTTACATCAAATTTTAGTATTAATGTGAAAGCTACAATAGCGAGACTTTTTTGCAGTTCTGCCTTTATTTTTTGATTTGAACTTTGTGATTTGTAAACTTGAATGATGATGTTGAATCACTTTATTTTGTGATTTAAATGTCCAATCCATGTGCTAAATCTCATTGGGTTTGAATTATTTGGGTGAATTTTTACTATCTTTAATGCTCATAGTTTGATTTTGAGTAGATTATTGTTTCATTTGATTTGTAATTATTTTAAATGAATGCATGCAAGCTCTAGACATAGATGATTATATGGTATGTTTTTAGATCTAAATTAATTCTGAAAAGATTAAATAAAGTGGATTATTATCGGTTGATACAGACGAGTATTAGAAAGAATATCCGCAGCACTCTAGACATAGAAGTTGTGGTTTTTACAGGGAAATGAAGAATAGTCTAGATATCATTCTTGAGTTCTATAGACATACAAAAACCCAGAATGACAGCTTAAAGTCTAGCTCTTGAAAGAAGCAGACTGTAGTAGGGAATCTCTAAACAGTAGAATTGTTAAGATTTTTCCATGGCAAAATAACATTATTATGATAAAAAATAAAACTTGAGTAATTCCATCCTTTATCATTAAATAGTACAAATCTTCCCCACTTATTCTTTGGGAATTTCGACAACATTTCAATTGACCTAGCATTTTTTCATTCATAATTGATTTTATTAATCCATTCATTAATTCTTTTTATCAAATTGTCTTCTATTTCTTTTGCACAGTTTAGTTAGTCAAATTCATAGTAATAGCATAGCTAATTTTTTAATCAATTTCAATCCTTGTGGAGATGATACTCACTCATCACTTTATTACTTGATTGGACATATATACTTGCACATTCACATTACACATTCACACACGATAAGTTTTTGGCACTGTTGTCGGGGATCAGCAATATTGGTGAAAATTTGGTTTGTTATTACCTCTTTAATTTTGTTAGTTTAGCTTAATTAGTTGTTTTGATTTTTTTTCAAGATTTTTGTTGGTGCATGATGTAATACCCCTAACCCGTATTCATTGCTGGCCTAGGGTTACGGAGCATTAGTAGAGTTTACAATTCAAACGAACACATATTTATAAACATTACATATAATATCAATAAAAATATTAAATCCAAATACATATTGTCCCTTATATGAGCCCTCGAGGCCCTAAAAACATGTTAGAAACAAGTCGGGACTAAATCAAAAACTTAGAGAATTTTCAAGAAACAAGAAAAATTTTCAAAATTGTAGGGGTTACACGGCCATGTGGCTAGGCCGTGTAAGCATTTGAAGTAGGGACACACGACCGTGTCTGTAACACCCTTCACCCATAAATTTGAATTTACAACAACGAAGATGGCTCACACTATTGAAAGATTACAAGTTAGTGATTGATTATCATCCAGGGAAAGAAAATGTAGTTGTGGATGCTTTGAGTAGAAAATCATTATTTGCTTTGAGAGCGATGAATACACAGTTATTGTTGTCTGATGATGGTTCATTACTAGCCGAATTGAAAGCTAAACCAGTTTTTCTTCAGCAAATTTGTAAAGCTCAAAAGTATGATGTTGAGTTACAAGCTAAAATAATACAATGTGATTCGATTAGTGATTTCGACTATCATATCGGAGCCGATGATTATTTAATATTCTGAAACAGAATCTGTATACCAAAGAATTTCGAGCTTATCTAGAAAAGTTTGCACTAAGCACATAGTGGTTGTCTATCTGTTCACCCGAGAAGTACCAAAATGTATAATGATTTGAAACAATTGTATTGGTGGCCGAGCATGAAATGAGACATTTCAGAATTTGTATCGAGATGTTTAGTGTGTCAGCAAGTTAAAGCTAAACATCAAGTGCCTTCGGGATTACTATAGCTGGTGATGATACTAGAGCGGAAATGGGATAGAGTTTCGATGGATTTCGTATTGGGATTGCCTTGTCTCTGAGGAAGAAAGATGCTATTTGGATTGTTGTTGATCGATTGACTAAATCTGTACATTTCATTCCAGCATGTAGTGACTATTCGCTTGATAAATTAGTTGAATTGTACATATCAGAGACTGTTAGATTGCACGGGGTGCCAGTTTCGCTTATTTCAGATAAAGACACGAGGTTTACATCGGGATTTTGAAATAAATTGCAAGAAGCTTTTGGTATGAGGTTGAATTTTAGTACAGTATTTCATTCGCAAATCGATGGTCAGTCTGAGAGAATAATTCAGATTCTTGAAGATATGCTTCGTTGTTGTTTGCTGGAATTCGAAGGCCATTACGAAAAATATTTTCCATTGGTTGAATTCGTGTACAATAACAATTATCAATCAAGCGTAAAGATGGCACCATACGAAGCTTTACATGGCCGCAAATGTTGAACTCCATTGTACTGGACCGAGCTTAGTGAGAAAAAGATTCACGGGGTTTATTTGGTCTGAGAGACTGAAGAAAAAGTGAAAGTAATTCACGACAGCTTGAAAGTAGATTTAGATCGATAGAAATCGTATGTAGATTTGAAAAGAAAAAACATTGAATTTCAGATCGGGAATAAAATATTTTTGAACGTATCTCCGTGGAAGAAAGTCATTCGATTTGGTCGCAAAGGTAAATTGAGTCCACGTTTTATCAGGCCGTATGAGTTCATTGAAAGAATAGGTCCAGTGGCATATCAGTTAGCTTTACCGACTGTGTTAGAGAAAATCTATAATGTGTTTCATGTGTCAATGTTGCGATGTTATAGATCAGATCCATCACACGTAATTTCTCCAAAAGAAATTGAGATTCAATCTGTCAAGAATAGAACGAAGAACCAATCAGAATTTTAGCTCAAGAGGTTAAACAGTTGAGAAATAAAAGCATAGCTTTAGTAAAATTCTTGCAACAACATCACGTGATTGAAGAGGCTATGTGGGAGCCCGAGGAGGCTATGAGAAAATAGTACCCTAACCTATTCACTGGTAAGATTTTCGGAGACGAAAATCTGTAAGGGGGGAGAGTTGTAATAACCTATTTTTGGTCAAATCGGAACAGTGATTTTGGGACCACAAATCTGAGGTCAAAATTATTATTTTATTATTATTTCAATGTTTACAGCATCATAGTATAGTTGTGTAAAATTTTCGTTAAAAATTTTTATCGTTTAAATGCTTAATTCGATAAAAAGGACTAAATTGCGTAAACTGTAAAACTTGAGTTCTATTAGTTAATGGTGTATATTAGCTATGGAATATTAAAGTGGAGGCCCTTATGTTGTAATTAGACCATTATAATGGTGGGTGGACAATTATGGGCATATTTTAAGTGATATTTAATGTTTTAAAACAAGGTTAATATAGTAATTTGTAAATAACTTAAGTTAAAATAATAAAAAACATGATGTCTTCATCTTCATTAAGCTATCACCACCAAAATTAAGGATTTAAAACACCATTTCAAAGCTTGGAACATTCATCCATGGTATATTGAGCATATCAAGAAAGGCGAAATACGGAATTAGATCAGGGAAAGAACAAAGTTATGGAAAAGTTGACTCGTTTTGCCAATTTAGCATCCGAGGTAAGTTCATATGTAATAAGCATTGTTATATTTATGATTTAAATGCTTTGATATTGCATAAACTGTGAATAAGAGACTTTGGACATGTTTGATAATGATTTGACAATGATTTGACGTTCGAAATCCCGATTGAACCTTAGGAATAGATTTGGATACTAGTGACATGTCATTGAAGGATTATTGTGATTATGTGATTTGGGTGCTAATCCTATACGTCCCACCGGTGGCTGAGTATACTGGCATGTGTTGCAGTTACTTGATAGCTTGTGTGAGTAGCACCATCTAGCTACGTCTTGACCCACAGCTTGTGTGAGCAGACCCATTAATAGCTCTAGTGTAAGCAGTATATATGATATGAGGTGGAGATAGCTTCGGCTATATATGTGGCGCTTCGAGTGCGAGTTTTCCATGTATCTGATAGTATTCCGAATGGTTCAACGGGTAAATGAAAGATGTGGATGTGTATGAGATTGATACGAGATGGTACAGGTATGTACATGAATCGTATAAGCTTAAATCGAAGAAGTTGCAAAGTTCATATATAAGATTATGATTGAAACTGTGAAAGGTTTGTTAGGTAAATGAACTATATGTCGTTATGTTCAATTTGATGATTTGTATATCTATGTTAAAATTAAGTTTGATTTATATGAGCTTACCAAGCTATATAGCTTACTTTATTAAATTTTTTATATTTTATAGTGACTTTAAAGCTAGCAGGACTCGGGGATCATCGAAGACATCGTCACATTATGCAACTATCATTTTGGTACTTTTGAGCTTATGTTTTAAGTATATGGCATGTATAGGGACTTTGGTCATTTTGGTTATGTGTTGGTAATGAATTTAGCCATTTGAATTGGCTTGTAAACGTATATGTTTTGGTTTGTATATATAGCCATGAATGATGGCTCATTCTTTGTTATTTTGGTATGCTTGAATCATGTATATATATATGTGAGTTTATGTCTTGTGAAATGTGTTGAATGATGGTTGTATGATGCTTAAATAGTAATAGGCTATAAAGTATCAAATGATTGATTTGTGGATATTGGTTTTGTAACATCCCGAATTAGGGCCTAGTCAAAATAGTAGTTTTGAGACCACAAATCCGAGATAGAAATAATTAGTTTATGGATGTTATGAGGTCCATGATATATATGCATGCCTGTGTGAAAATATTGATGAGAAATTTTACCGATAAGGTGTCTAATTGAGTTATTAGGACTAAATTGCAATAAGTGAAAAACATGGGTCTTACTTGATTTAAGGTCTTAATTGTGATGAGATTTGAAATTTGAAGTCCTTATTTGGAAATTAGGCCATTATATGTCATTATGGACAAAAATGGACATAGGAGGGATAAAATATCAACGTTATAATAGAAGGGCATTTTGGTCCATTGGTTAATAAAAGAACTAAAAGGGAAAAATAGTCAAAATTTGTGTCCATCTTCATCCTTCTTGGCCGAATTTCACAAGAAGCCATAGCTAGGGTTTCTTTCATCTTTCAAGCTCAAAATCAAGAAGGACGAGGGATAGACCTTGACCGAGGAAAAGGCTAGGTTGTGGACTAAATCGCAAATTGTCATATTTTGCACCGAGCATCGCCAAGCTAGCTCGAGGATCATGGAAGTTGGAGCTCGAGTCATACTATCAACAAATCTTTTGGGGTATATTTGGTTAAATGCTTTTAAGTATGGCATGTATAGGGGAATTTGCATTTTTTTATATGTGTCATATTTGTTAGCCAAGGTGATGGCTCCTTTTGGTATATTACTCCAATTTGTATATGGTCATGAAATATGGTTCATATTGATTATTGGGTTGTAATCCCTAAATAATGTTATATGCATGAGGTGTGTTATTACTTTTGTGGTGTGTTCTAGATGGTCGATAAAATGTGAAATTCATGCTTAAAGGATAAATGATACTAATTGGCATAGTCATAATATGAACAAAGGTAAAGAAATGAAATGATTGAACTTGTCAAGTGGGGAGTGTTAAACATGAATTCTTTGATATGTGAATGTCATGCATGACGTAAAGTTTTGGAGGTCTAAGTAACCCAACCATTGCCTAATCTATCACCATTGACCTGTGAATGTGTTTATGTTGTTATAGGTGAGAAGAGGACTTGGTAAATAGCCTCAAAATTGTCCACACGGGTAGACATACGGGCGTGTTTCTGGACCGTGTATGACGCACGGTCAGCCTCATGAGTATGTTGTCCAATCGTGTGTCCCCTGTACCTTAACTTTTCAGGTCAGTATGCATGGTAATAAACACATAGGAAAAGACACGACCATAGGACATGGGCGTGTGCCCAAGCCGTGTGAAGTCTGCACCTTAAATGTGAAAATAAAATTGCCCACACGGCCTAGCATACGGGCATGTGAGTTGGCCGTGTGACCCTTAATTGATGCTGGCGTCATAAACAGAGAGTTACACGGCCTAGGGACACGGGCGTGTCCTTGTATCCATACGGGTGTGTGACCCTATTTTATAAAAACTTTTCTAAAGTTCATGGTTTAGTCTCGAATCGCTCTCGATGTATGTCTTGGGTCTCGTAGGCCCATTTAAGGGATTATATGCATGTTTTTGAATAAATTTTAAATTTGAACGAAATTTAATGGCTCGAATTTACAAAGTAGTGTATGTTCAAGTCGGGTAATACCTCATATCCTATCCCGGCGTCAGACATAGGTAAGGGGTGTTACATTTAGTGGTATCAGTGTTACGGTTTAGTCGATTCTAGGACTACGTAGCGAGTGCGGAAGTCTAGCTATACATGCCATATGTGTATTATGGTCTGACAACTCCTGACAATTGAATTTATGTTTTATATAGTAAATGGATCCTGAACAAGTAGTTGTTGACGATGTAGAAAGTATGCACCTGTTCCCACGGAAGGAGCAGTGCCAGCTGATAGTAGACCCGAGACGATTAGTAGAAGAGAAAGAGGCAGAGAAGCCTTTCTCCACATGATTATTTTTCTGTACTGTACTGTCACTGAGATGGGCTCTGGCCCAAAATGATACTGATACTATAATGGGCTAAGGCCCTAACTGATACTGAACCGTCACTGGGTTGGGCTTAGGCCCAGACTTTGATTACTCACTGTTTGGTTTTGATTTGGGGTTACACATTGAGTGCTTCGTAGCTCACCCATCTGTTTATCTGTACAGGTAATCCCCAGTCTTAGGCGGATCGGTGTTGCGAGGGACTCTGAGGTGGCTACACAACTGCATGTATTTCCGTATTTGATTTTTAAAATATAAGTAATTTTATTTTGGGTATTTTTTGTAATAAGGCCTCTTTGGATTTTATTTTTAATTTGGGATTTTAATTTACTTTGGTTATAACTGCTAGTATTGGAACTCAAGTTTTAAAAAGAAACAACGTTTTTACAAAGTAAACGCAAGAACGCAATCGATTTAGAAAGCTTTCGCTATAAAGTGATATCTTGACATTCAAAAAGATTTTAAAGTAAATACCTTTTGATTGGGACGGAAGTTTAAAATGAATGAAACATTTTAAAATCATCAATAAGATCACACAATGAAGTTAAATTTGGAAAAGGTTTTTCAACGATATCACACTTTGCGAAAAAAACACTTCAGTGTGACATCGCCAGGTTTGGCCATAACGTCCAGGTCGGATTTGGAGTGTTACATATAGCTTCGACAAGCTTCCAACTCAAACGAGCTTCTAATACCCTACAAGACATGGAAAATAACACAGAGTAAGCATATAAGCTTAGTAAGTTTGTACAACATAAAACATAACTTACTATTTCAATGCATAATAGGTAAGATAACATGGCATAATCCAACTACACTTGGCCAAAGCCTAAACATGTACACCAAACATGTTAGCCATTTGATCATATAACATAGGCTGTGTAATCAAGAAGGAACAAAACATATAATTATATCTCATATACATTTATCATCCATTTCAATTCTCAATATGCCATACTGTACTAATTTAATGTAATTCATATATGTCCTTGTATTAGTTCATATCGAACTCTCATCATGTTGTATCAGAGTAGTGCCCGTTGAACCATTTAGAATATTGTGGGATACTCAGGATAGCTCACACATAGTGTGCTAAATCATATAACTGTAATCTGTCAAATCCTGTACATGTATGCTTACATGAGCTGTGAATCAGAATGCTCACACGAGCTATGAAAATGGGCCTGCTCACATGAGCTGTGGGTCAGAACATAGCTACAGGATGCTGTTCACAGGAGCTATGGAGTATCTGCAACACATGCTGCACCTCATCCATCAATAGGACGTTTAGGACCAGCACCCGAATCATGTAAACCCTAATGAAATGTCATTTGTATCCTACAAATTCCTAAGGTTCAAACAGGGCTCGGTAATTTTCGTACGTCATTGGATATGCAATCGTATATACATATGGTAATTCTTAATTCATACATAATTCATAATTCATACATAATTCAATGTAAAACATATAAACACAATTTAGTCATACGAACTTACCTCGACGAGTATACGTAGATACGGATTTGATTAATCCAAGACTTTCTCTTTGCCCTGATCTAAAGCCGTACGAGGTCTGTCTTGATCTATACGGATAAATTTAGCTTAATTTGATATGTATTTTATTCAATTTAACCCAAAATCATATTTTGGAAAAATTACCATTTTTCCCCTATACTTTTAATTTCTTTTCAATTTAGTCCCTAGCTCATAAAAATGGAAATTTATGAAATTTCACCACAACCCATTATAGTCGAATATCAATTAGGTCCCTAGAAAGCCCTATATAACATTTATTTCACAATTTCACCATGTAAAATTTTCTATTTTTCAATTTAATCCCTAGCTGACATTTTCACAAAAAATCACTTAACAAAAGTTTTTTATCTAACAACTATCCATTTTCTTTCATAACTCATCAAAACTCTTGCATACTCAACAATGGAAAAACTGTAATAGTTTAACAGTTTCACAAATTAATCCTCAAGCCAGCTAAATTAAGCTACAACTATCCCGAAAACATAAAAATTATTAAAAACGTATAAAAAATCACTTACATATAAACAAAAGAACTTTGGCTGAACCCTAGGAATGGCTTCCTTAGCAAAATCAGTTGAAGATGAAAATAAAAAATGAAAGCTTTTTCATTTTGTTTTATTTAATGTTAACTTTATTTACTAATTACTTAATTAACCTTAAAAATTAATCAAAAATTCAATAATGCCAAACCATGCTCATCCACTAACACATTTTTGGTCTAATTACCATATAAGGACTCAAAATTTAAAGTTCTATAGCTATTTAATACCTTTAGCTATTGGAACTCAACTTTTGCACTTTACGCGATTTAGTCCTTTTAATCAAATTGAGCATATAAACAGTAAACAAAATTCTTATACGGTATTACTACCATACTGTAGGCAATAAAATAATAATAAAATAAATTTTCTAACTTCAGATTTGTGGTCCCAAAACCACTGTTTTGATTTAACTAAAAACGGGTTGTTACACATGAGTAGAGATATTTCTACACCTGAAGAGTATTCTTTTTATCTAGAAATTGAAAGAATCTTGAGAAGAAGGAGAAAAGAATTGTGAGAAATGGAAAGAATTAGAAATGATCAGGTTAGAGAAGAGCCATTACATTAGAATGGAAGGGATGATGAGATTCCTCCAATAATAGATGATAGAGACAAACCCATTAGAGAACATATACTGTCGATCTTGGATGATCTTAATCTAGGAATTATCAGGATTCATATTCCAGCTTAATATTTCGAGTTAAAGTCAGTGATGTTTCAAATGTTTCAAACTATAGGGCAGTTTAGTGGATTGCCTACTAAAGATCCACGGTTGCACTTAAGACTCTATTTGAAAGTCTGCGATTCATTCAGGCAGTTGGGCCTGTACCCGAAACCGACATAGGTGGGTAGGTAGAGAATACCTAGGGGCGCGAGACAACTCTCTCTAAGGAAATCGGCAAAATAGTCCCATAACTTCGGGAGAACTAAATGACCGCTCAGTGATAAAGGAGGTAGGGGTGCAGAGATAGTCAGGAGGTTTGCCTAGAAGCAGCCACCCTTGAAAGAGTGCGTAATAGCTCACTAATCGAGCGCTCTTGCGCAGAAGATGAATGGGGCTAAGCGATCTGCCGAAGCTGTAGGATGTAAAAATGCATCGGTAGGGGAGCGTTCCGCCTTAGGGGGAAGCACCCCCATAAGCGGGAGTAGGCGATGACTTAAGACTGAATTTATTCCCTTATTCATTGCGAGATCGTGCCAGAGCATGGTTAAATACATTGCCAGTAGTTACGGTGTCGTCTTGAAATGAACTATGTTAAAGGTTTCTATTAAGATATAATCCTCCAAACATGAATGACAAATTGAGGAACGATATTACGTCCTTTCAATAGTCTGAGGATGAAACATTATATGAAGCATAAGAGTGATTCAAGGAGTTAATTAGAAAATGTCCAATGCATAGTTTTCAACATTGAATGCAAATGAAAATGTTCTACGATGGATTGAATGCACATACAAGGATGTGGTTTATGCATTTGCCAATGGGACTTTGCTTGATAAATCGTATAATGAGGCATATGAAATTTTAGAGAGGATAGCAAACAATGATTATCAATACCCCACTACAAGAGTAGGGATTCACAGAAGTATTGCTAGAGCAATGGAACTTGATGTGATTACTTCACTAGTAGCTCAGGTTTTACCTTTAACGAATATGGTTAAAACACTGAAAAGACTAGCTGCAGTACAAGAAATGAAAGTAGCTGAGTTAGCATGTGTTTATTGTGAAGAAGATCATGTTTTTGATGAATGCCAATCGAACCCAACCTCAGTTTATTATATGGGAAATTTTAATCGAATAACAATCACCCATATTCCAACACATAAAATCCAAGGTGGAAGCAACATCCCAATTTTAGTTGGAGTAATCAAGGGGTGGGAAATTCCAGCAATGCTATTTGACAGAATGTTGTGAGTGCACCACCTGGATTGAATCAGTCCATACCACGACAAAGTGCCCAGCTAAATTCAGCTTCGAGTTTTTCATCTATGGAAGGTCTATTAAAGGGATACATGACCAAGAACAATGCTATCATTCAAAGAGAAGCTACACCTTTAAGAGCTTTAGAAAATCAAGTGGGACAAATTTCCAAAGCATTAAGCTCAAGATCGCAAGGAGCACTGCCAAGTGATACCAAAATTCATGATCTCAAGGGAAGGGATAGTGTAAAGCCATTACACTCAGAAGTGGCATGCAACTACCAGGAATTGTTAATGACACCACTATTGAATAAGGTAGTTTGGATTTCAAAAATAAGAAGAATTCTGAACCAATAGTGAAGTAGGTTACAAAAAAAAAAGAGTAACCAGAAAAATGTTGAAGCAGATTCATCTTGTATTGCCAATAAAAATGCCACGACAAAACAACCTCAACAAATAGAAGGAAGGCCACTGCCACCTTTTCTTCAGCATTTCTAAAAATCTAAACATAATTTTCAATTCAAGAAATTCCTAGATGTCTTGAAGCAATTACATATCAACATACAGTTGGTGGATGCATTGGAACAAATTCACAACTATGTGAAATTCATGAAAGATATCTTATCAAAGAAGAGAAGGTTAAGGGAGTTTGAAACTATCTCTCTCATTGAAGGGGCACAACAATGCTGAGAAACAAATTGCCACCAAAACTGAAGGATCTAGGGAGTTTTACTATACCTTTCTCTATTGGAAATCATTATGTAGGCAAAGCATTAAGCGATTTAGGTGCAAGTACAAGTCTAATACCTATGTCTATTTTCAGGAAGCTAGGAATAGGGAAGTTGAGACCTACAACTGTCACATTGTAATTAGTTGATCATTCATATGCACATCTAGAAGGTAAAATTGAAGATTTGTTGGTAAGAGTTGACAAATATATTTTTCTAGCAGATTTTATTATTCTGGAATGTGAGGCTGATAAAGAGGTACCAATCGTACTTGGGAGACCTTTTCTAGCAATTGGTATAACATTAATGGCATAATTTCAAAAAAAAGCCCTCAATCTTTGGTGGCATTTGGATATATGCCCCTAACCTTTTTATTTTCTGAAATCGACCCTTCACGTAAAGGATTTTTTAGATATCAACCCAGTTGAAACAGTAACTGTTAGTTGACCGTTAGTCAATAGCAGGTTAAAAAAATTTGTCCTACGTGGCGTTCCAGTTGACTTATGACGTGGAAGACATTAATATGACTATTAATAGGTTTTAAATTCATCAATCTCCATCTCATCCATTAAAATTGCTCCATCGTCTTCATCTCATTTGCAGAAACATAATTTTAAAGTTTGAGATCAATACTATCTAGAAAACCCAACAAACAATGGTTTTCACTTGCTATATTGTGGGTTGCATCGAGTGTATTTTAGATGTCTCTTTGTTGGTGATTTATTATTATACTTGAAAAAAAATAGATCTCAAATCAGAAAACCCTTTTGAACAAGCCCAGAAAAAAGTGGTTGGTAAGGTAAAATTAGTAATGGGTTTACTAATATCATCTGCAAATCTAAAGTAAAGCCAGCCCCAAGGTCGTTATTCTTGTCTTCATCTCTAACCAGTGTAAGAAAACAAGAAAAAATAAAAGTATGATTGTGGGTACTGATGGATGAAAAGAAAATTTTATGAGAGATGGAGAAGTGAGAATGGCCTTTGGAAGGGGAAATCAAAGAGCTAGGGTACAAGAAGGGGATAGAAACCCAAAAAATTCTTTGATTTTCTGGGTTTTTCTTTCACTCATTTTTTCCTTGAAACTCAAAAGGAAAAGATCAAATTTCAGAGATGGAATGATGGACGTCATTGAACGCTTCTTGGTCAGAGAAGATGCCGGTGAGCAATAGCATCAATAATGGGAAAAGGTGACTAAGGCTTTTTTGCTTTAGAGAAGAAGATTGAAGAGGATAAAGATATTTGCCTATTTCATTGCCTTTGCAAGGGGAAATCAAAGAGCTAGGGTAGAAGAAGAGGATAGAAACCCAAAAAATTCTTTAATATTTTTGGGTTTTTCTTTCACTTTTCTTTTTTTGTAACTCAAAAGGAAAAGATCAAATTTCGGAGATGGAAACATGGACGTCATTGAATGCTTCTTGGTCGAAGAAGATGCCGGTGAGCAATGGCATCAACAGTGGGAAAAGGCAACTAGGGCTTTTTTTGTTTTAGAGAAGATGATTGAAGAGGATGAAGATATTTGTCAATTTCTTTAGTAATTATTAATTTTTTTATATTTTAAGTAACAATAAATATGGGGTAAATTAGCTTATTTGTTTTAATGTCTGCCACATCATCAATCAACTGGAACACTACGTAGGTCAATTTTTTCGACCGTCTGTTGACTAACGGTCAGCTGATGGTTACCGTTTCACCTAGGTTGATATTTGAAAAATTTGTTACGTGAAGGGTCAATTTTAGAAAATAAAAAGGTTAGGGGCATATATCCAAATGCCCCCAAAGGTTGAAGGCTTTTTTTGCAATTATGCCAACATTAATTGATGTACAAAAAGGTAAATTAAAAATGAGAGTTAATGATCAGCAGATAACCTTTAATGTTTTCGATACAATGAAGTGTCCAGATACAGATGAAGAATGTCACACTGTTGAGATTGTTGACACAATAGTTCAAGAAGAATTTGCAGAATTTTATAACAATAATTCTAATGATGATGTAGACCCACTTGAGTTAATTGAAGCAGAAATGATTGAAGAATTTGTTAAACTAATGAAAGCTAAGAAAATTGAGAATGGATTAAGGAGAAGTTTCAAATCATTAAATTTATAGATCTTGTAACGCCCCGTACCCGAGACCGTTACCGGAGTCGAACACGGGGTGTTAACGGACTTAATTCATTTGCTTACACAGTTCATTTTTAAAATTTCCAGACAAGCTAGCTAACTGCATCACAGTCACTTTTAAAATCATATCTCGAGTTCCAAAACTCGAAAACCGATTCCGTAAATTTTTCCTAAAACTAGAATCATATATCTATCTACAAATTTTTTTCTAGAATTTTTGGTCGGGCCAATTAGTACAGTTTATTAGTTAAAGTCTCCCCTGTTTCAGGGTTCGACTACTCTGACCTTCATGCATTATGACTTAGATATCTCCCTGTACAGGGCTTCAATGCTTATTTCATTTGTTTCTAATGAAACTAGACTCAAAAAGGAATCTTTACATATAAGGCATGACTTCTAATTATCTCTGGTTAATGTATAGTGAATTTCCAAAGTCAGAATAGGGAATCCAGAAATTGCTCTGGCCCTGTTTCACGAAAACTTAAACATCTCATAAAATACGGCTCATATGGTCATTCCGTTTCTTTCATATGAAAATAGACTCATCAAGATTCGATTACATAATTTATTCATTATTTAATTACATTTCTACTATTTTTAGTGATTTTTCAAACTCACATCACTGCTGCTATCAGCATCTCGTTTAAGGTAAATTTCACCATTTCATAGTTTTCCATGAGTCAACTAGCCATTCGTCATACATAGCACCAAAATGATTGTGATTAACCATTCCAATGGCTAATCATTACCAAGCATTTCCATACCACTCAATGAATAATATACAAATTGATTATAATGCTATGCTCAAAATATGTATAAGCCATTTTCGCATGGCTATCCGAATATATACATTACCAAAAGGTACTTGATTAACAACAAAGGTCAGTCTTATACATGCCATTATCAAAGTTCAACTAAAAGAGTACCAAAAGGGCTTTGATAGTGTGGACGACTTCGACTTTGACACTCCTGAGTCCGATAGCTGACGAACAAAATCTATAAAACAGAGAATCAAAGCAACGGAATAAGCATTTTAATGCTTAGTAAGTTTAAGTAATGAAATTATTTACGACTAAAGTATAGCGTTCATATGACTAAATGAATAATTGCATATACGCATATTCCCAAAATCACACTTACTTCACGCTTCAACCAGTATATTCATACACAAGGGATCAAACCTAACTAAGGCCGGAAGTTTGTTAATCAATTGAGCGAATACTATTTAAAAGAAAATCAACTTTCCGATGCATATACGAAACATACCTTATTGTTTGGGTTTTATGAGCGTATTAATTGAAATTATTACAGCAAGATCGCTCATTTCCAAACCCAAGTACCTTCGGGATTTAACCGGATATAGCAAATCGCACAAATGCCTTCGGGACTTAGCCCGGATATAGTAACTCGCACAAATGCCTTCGGGACTTAGCCCGGATATAGTCACTAGCACAAAGTGCCTTCGAGTCTTAGCCCGGATATCATCCGAATAATCATGCACATATGTCAATAAATCATAACACATCTATTTTTCATTTTCGTTACTAGAACTCAAACACAAGACACTTATCAACCATTACCATTTTCGGCTCAATAGCCACATACAAAGAGCATGATCTCTTTACACATTCGGCTACTAGTCATAGTATAAACTAATTACCTCGATATATAATTCAAGTAGAATCATTATATCGTCGTTTATTTGTTATGATTATATGTCATGGCTTAATCAAATCATAAACTAAGTTCCATTACTCAAAGACTTACCTCGAATGTTGTCGAATGACTTCAACGGCTATTCGATTACTTTTTCCTTTCCTTTATCGGACTTAGTTCCCCTTTACTCTTGAGCTTAATAAAACAAATGAATTTATTCAATTACTTATCCAACTTTACTATATACAAATATCTATTTATTAAGATTCATTTCAAACTAAATATTAGGCAACCGATCATATATTCTCCCCATAGTGATATTCAAACATTGTAGCCAAAGAATCACAATTATCGAATGTTTAACTATGATCGGACATATGATATTGCCCGTATGTCTTAAGCTAATTACTGAACCTATTGCCTCAATTCAGGTACATATCGAATATAGTAATCCTTACTTGAACTATTAGCCAACCTTATCAAATGAACAATTATACTTAAAATACCATATATATGTATATCTACATAAGTGCATAGATACTATGTTACCAACAATTATTTCCTTGCTTAGTAGCCGAACCAATATACAAATTAATTCATACAGTCAAACGAATCAATAATAGACTACCCTTAATCATATCTACCCGTCACGTTTACTCTACTTAAACCGAATGAACTTGCACATAAAGTCCTTGGCCGAACCTCTCTAAACACAAGTCAACCAAAATCTTAATATTTATCTTGTGTATAACCTTATTTACCTTCCAATAATCATAACAATATCAAACTCTTAATATTTATGTACAAAGCCAAATCTTAATATGATCCAACCTCCAACTCATTCATTTCAATCACTCACACGACATTTGTTCAATTCATTAGACAAATCTATGTTTGGCCATTGTACTCATGAGCATTAAAATTTATAATTTGACTAACTTAAACCCTTCTCTTCAACAATTCTTCATAAACCATAAAGACTATAACCCAATCTCATCCTTTAATAACTAAAACCGAATGCTCAAACCATCACCAAGATTTCAAAATTTTGACATGGGTTATGTAAGAAATTAGCTAATTAACTAGAAACAAGCTTAAAATTTAAAAAAAAATCTCACACAATTTACTAACCTCCCTTAGGCTTAAAGTGAACGAAACCTTCTCTTCTTCCTCCCTCAAGTCACGGCAATGGAGGAGCAAGGATGAAACAACTTTGGTTTCTCCTCCCACTCACCTCATGTTTTATTATTCTTAATTCATTATTTTATTTTGCAAACTAAAAATGTTAATAGAAAAATACATATTATCAATAATAGCCCATACCATGGCCGGCCACTACTTATCATAAATGGAAATTTGACATGCAAATCCATCATTTTTTACAACATGCATTAATAGATCCTTATAGATTAACCTATCACATTTCAAAAGTGTCACACATAAGTCCTATTAGCTAAATTCACATGCAATCGACTAAATCGAAGCTTAAAACTTTCACACATTCATATTCACATATTTTAGACAATAAATATCATATTCAAATACTTCGGTGACTCAGTTTAGCGGTCCCGAAACCACTTTCCGACTAGGGTCAATTTAGGGCTGTCACAGATCTGTTTTTTAAACCTTCTCGACCATCCATAGAAGGTCATCCTATGTTGGAATTGAAGCCGTTTCTAGTACATCTAAAGTATGTTTACTTGGGAAGATAATAACACACTGCTGGTAGTTATCTCTACGGCATTGACATTAGATCAAAAGGCTCAATTGTTGAAAGTTTTAAAGAAATCTAAGGAAGCATTGGGGTGGACGATTGTGGATATCAAAGGAATTAGTCTAGCAACCTGCATGCATAAGACATTACTAGAGGATTGCCATGGTAAACCTATCGAGCAAAAGAGAAGACTACATCCCATTATGAAGGAAGTTGTCAAAAAGGAGATTATCAAATGGCTAAATGCTAGAATTATATACCCAATTTCTGATAGTTCTTGAGTGAGCCCTGTTCAATGGGTACCTAAAAAAAGGGGTGTCATTGTGGTAAGTAATGATAATAACAAACTCATTCCTACGTACTTTCATGGGATGGAAGGTTTGTATGGACTATCGAAGACTCAACAAAGCAACAAGGAAGGACCATTTTCCTCTACAATTTATCGACCAAATGTTAGATATATTAGTGGGGAAAGCCTTTTATTTTTTCTAGATGGTTATTTGGGGTACAACCAGATTACCATAGCTCCTACTGATCAAGATAAAACCACATTCACATGTCCTTATGGAACTTTTGCATTCCGATGAATGCCGTTTAGATTATGCAATACCCCTGCAACATTTCAACATTGCATGATGTCAATATTTTTAGACATGGTGGCAAAATATTTATAAGTTTTTATGGACGACCTCTCGATGTTTGGGGATACTTTTGAATACTGTTTAAAAAATCTGGAGTTAGTTCTTTGTTGGTGTGAAGAAACCAAACTTGTTCTCAATTGGGAGAGATGCCACGTCATGGTCTGTGAAGGCATTTTTCTAGGACATAAAATTTCGTAGCAAAGGATTACCATCGACAAAGCAAAAATTGAGGTTATTGAGAAATTGTCACCACCCTCCACTGTTAAAGGTATTCATAGTTTTCTTGGCCATTCAGGATTCTATTGACGATTTATCAAAGATTTTTCAAAAATATCCAAAGCTTTGTGTACATTGTTAGAACATAACAGATCTCTCAATTTTGATGAGTCGTTCTTACAAGCATTCGAGGAATTGAAAAAATGACTAGTCACAACACCAATAGTCATAGTACCAAATTGGACTTTACCTTTCGAACTTATTTATGATGCTAGTGATTTTGCCATAAGGGCAATACTTGGGCAAAGAAAGGGCAAGGTATTTCCTGCTATCTACTATGCAATCTGTACGTTGATAGATTCATGCCTAAATTATACCACCACTAAGAAGGAGTTGTTAGCTGTGGTATTCGCCTTTGACAAATTCAAAGCTTATTTAGTAGGCACCAAATTACGGTTTATACGGGCCATTTTGCTATTAAGTACTTGGTAACCAAGAAAGATGTTAAGCCTAGGTTAATTCGATGGATATTACTATTGCAAGAATTTGATCTGGAAATTAGAGATAGGAAAGGCATAGAAAATCAATTGGTTGATCACTTGTCTCAAATTGAAGTAGGAAATGAAGACAGTAATATCCAACATATTCAAGATGATTTCCTAGATGAGCAACTGTTAGTTGCCATGGCATTATCGAGGTATGCCAATATCGTAATTTTTTTGCTTAGTGGATTGCTTCCACCTGAGCTCACCAATCAAAGATGAAGGAAACTTATCCATGATGCTAAGGAGTATTGTTGGGATGATCCGTTTTTATTCAAACATTGTGCAAACTAGATAATTCGGAGATGTGTTTCGGATGACGAGAATTAAAGTCTTTTATGTCATTGTCATTTAGTACCGTGTGGACGACACTATGGGGGCATGAGAACTACTGAAAAAGTTCTCCAATCTGATTTTTATTGGCCAAACATATTTAAAGATGCTTATGAAAATTTTCAAGCTTGCGATCGCTGTCAAAGAACTGGAAATCTATCGATGAGGTATGAAATGCCCTTGCAGACTATTTTAGAAGTGGATCTATTTGATGTATGGGGAATTGATTTTATGGGTCCATTTCCACCTTCTTAGGGCAATGTCTACATACTTATAGCTATTGATTATGTTTTCAAGGGGGTTATGTAACACTCCTAACCCGTATCCGTCGCCGGAATGGGATTATGAGGCATTATCGATCATAAAACAATTTAGAACAAACTTTCATTACAAGTTAGTCATATAATATATATTTTAGAACAACCAAACTAACACGTTTCGTTATTCCATATATCTTGTTAACACAATATAAACATATAACCATAAATATCAAATGCTTAAAATATAGCCACTATATTTCGTTTCATAAGTACATTACCAAACATTTCACACATATATATGTCTAAGTATATTCATATATACATATCAATATAACCAAACCAATAAATTACTCACGAACCAATCAAACATCATCATATTATTTTGACCCAACCGAACATATATGCATCATAAATATATAGCTTATTTTACTTTTTTTTTGCCAATATAAAATGCACTATTCATTTGGTCATTTATTTCAATGTATTACTCGAATATAAACTTACCTAATAATCGTACTATATTCGAGATTACATCTACTTCATTTAACCTTATCATTTCATTTATATATATCCTATCACGAAAATAAAATTAATTAACACATAAATTAACCATAATTTACCCCTCAAATTTAAATCATTACGAATATACGTTCTCAATTACATATATGCATATTTCATATCAACCAATCTCAATAAATAATTCATAATACATCAAATTATTGAATGACATAATCGAATTTACATTATAAGTAATATTACTACTTTGTCGACTTATGAACAACAATATTAAATTCATATACTCTATATCTTGAGCTCATGTACTTAAATTATTGTAATGCAAGTCATATCTTTCCAATATATTAAAATAAAACCACTACCAAATTATTTATATCTCTAAACAACCATCATTCAACCCACTTCCAAAACACATGACCAATCATCTATATATATATACAATGCCGAACTACTAATAAAAAATATTCCTTAACTAATTTCGACATTTATTCAAATATACTTTTAACTAAATTTTTAAACCATTACTAACACATAAGAAACATAATCAAATCACTTTAACTAAAGGTAGTATAACAAACATAATTCATACTATTATAAACATATCATAGCCGAATCACTTATACCACGTCCAAAATCATAAATTAACCTCAATGCACAAAACACATATCACATATACTATTCATCCACTAAACTTATTATTTCCCGAATATAATCATTAGTTCACTTAACGAATAATCACATAACCATTACAACATGTTACTAATATAATTATGAAATCAATTCAATTCATCCTAATTTATATGTTATACATATCAATACTTGACTAAATCATATAACCAAAACACCATTCAAACATGTCATAGATTATACTTGCCATAATATATTTATCTCTTGTCAAAATAATAAATCAACAACTAATCTAATAACCAAGCCGAACCATATTGCCAATTACCACACATTCAAAATTACTAACCAGACGTACCCATAGCTTAATCAAACTTAAACCAAACTTAACATGAATAACAAGCCATTTTCGCATGCTTTTATATATACAAACCAAAATCCAATGCTTCCAAATATTATCTAGCCTATACATGCCACAGATTCGAAATGTAGCTTAAAAAAATACCGAAAATGGTCGATAGTGTGATAGACCCTGCTAACGATCCCCAAGCTTGTAACAAACTTCTAAAAATCTATAAACAACGAACAAACACACACAATACGCTATCATAGCTTAGTAAGTCATAAGCAAATAATAACTTAAAATTTATAACAACTCGACTTAACCAAAAAAAATTTATGCTAACATAATCACATTTGTTTCAAGATCACAATTTCATATGTATCATATATTTCCATATACAATTTTACCTTAGCCGAACATGTACATATATCTATTATCAAGGTAATATTCAATTTCAAAACCTTAGTACCATTAGATAGCCGAACATACATAACCCACATACATATATATCCATGCACCATTTCATAAATATCCACATAATGTAATAAAAAAAACCCAATACATTTTCAATATGCTTATACAAAATTTCCATTTACATTATACATGATTTATAACACATATCGAGCAACTTACTTACCTTATTTCAAATAAGTATTAAGCTATCACATACCTGATTACTTTAGCTCATTTTATCCATTCTATCATAGCTATCATTGCCCGTTGAACCATTCGGAATTGGATAAGACACTCGGATAATCACATATATCGTACAATGCCAACGCCCCAAACGTGGTCTTACATGTAATCACATATCGATGCCACTGTCCCAGACAGGGTCTTACTCACACACATATATCGGAATCACATATCGATGCCTCATATACATCCTTGTATCAACTTCAAATTGGTCAGAATATACATATATTCATTAACAAAATTAGCATTCACTACCAAGGCCACAAAAACATTATATAATCGAATATACATATGTATATCTATGATTCACATTTTAACATCATACACACAAACATATATTATATAGCCTAATATAAACTTGCAACTTTTATACAAATAATCAACATTTTAACGTATATAGTTCATGTTACCACATTCTGTAACACCCCAAACCCGGCCCAGACGTTATGGCCAGATCTGACGTGTCACATGGACTTACGACTTAGTATGCATTCGTTGGTTTAAGTGATCGGGGTGGTCTTTGTAAAAACAGCGGTTGAATGAAAAGCTGGTTTATCAATCTTTATGCTATCCATTTGTTGTGCTTTTTGAGTCTTGGAAAACGTTCATTAATTTTGAAAACCCACGCAGCCTAACACTAGCAGTTTCGACATAGTATAAATATAATCAGAAAATAAAACCATAGCGAAAAAAGAAATTTAAATAGCGGCCTTATTACAACTTAAAACACAAAATTAAATCAGAATATAAAAATAATAAAAATAAACTAACTTAGAAAAACCAACTTTGCAGATGATGTGGCCACTCCGAATCCCTCACAACTCTAAGATCACTATGGTTGGGGATTTCTTGTAGAGATGAAAATAAAGGGTGAGTTCGGTAAACTCATTTTGTAACATAACCCAACCATAGCCCAAAACAGATCAAACCTCAGAGTCAGACTTATCTGGGCCTTGGCCCAGTACAGATATTAGAATGAAACCCATAGGCCCATAGTAGATACAGAACAAATATATCATGAATGCATAAATCCCAACCCAGAGCCATCCATAACACCCCTGTACCAGCCTTACACCATGTGGGGAGACTACTCGACCCACCCAACCGCTGCACACCACAGAAATTGTAGCGAAGCTGCCAGATATTGTGACGAAGTCACCAGATACAGATATTGTGGCTAGGCCACCAGAACCGATATATATATGTGGCGAAGCAACCAGATTGTAGCCACGCTGCCAGATATTGTGATGAAGTCACCAGAATAGATATATGTGGCCACCAGATTGCAGCGAGACTGCCAGAACGCTTCCTCCATCAATATAAACCCATGTCCTATGCAACAGAAATAATATGTCATGACATACGTATACAGAAATAGAACATCATGCTTTTCAGAAAAAAATAACCTTAGGGGTAAAATCGTAATTTTGCATGCATAAGGGTATTTCAGTAATTATTAACTATTGCTAAGGTTTCCTGCTCATTCTAATGTTTACCAAGTAATCAGAAGTACTTACCTCGTCTTTTTACCAAAGTGGGCCCGTTGGCCCATTAGCCCGTTTTCAGCCCATTAAGCTCAAAAATACCGTTGTGCACGAAAATGTACACTCTGCACTCTAATCATCAAAATGCACCACATTCATTAAAAACTGTCTCACGAGCGCTCGCACGCTCGCGAGTTCACAAAATACCAAAGTTTCAGTATTTCGGCTTTTACCGATTCAGTCTAAGGGAGGGTGTCGTTTACAGACTTGGTTGATGAAGATTGATGACAATATCTCCCACGCGATAATCCTACAATCGATCACTAACACATTAGACTTACGAATTAATGATAACTAACATAAATCCACGTCAACTAACCCAATCATCACACAAGTTAGTCATTTACGCATAAGAGGGAAAATAGTCATTTTACCCTCCAGGGGTAAATCGGTAGTCCTACCTTATAAGGGTATTTTAGTAATTCTACAACTTATCCACTTGGGCCTACAGATCCATTGGGACCACATAACCCATTTCAGCCCATCGCGGCCCGAAATAGCCGTCCTGCTGCTAGAGTAATGAGAAATACACACCTGTTAGGAGACTACAGTTAATCCGCGCTCCAAACACTCTTAGCTGATGCCCAACCCAAACGAACACGTCACAAAGCGAAAGGGATCAGCCAAGAAGGGTATGCCTACTCTCCTCATGATTTGCTCTATTTAAAGCCAGCTCTCCATCTACTCTTATGTTAGCTTCCCAATGTGGGATCCCTCCATCACCAGAGTTTAAAACCAACACCAACTCTTGCCGTCCCAACATAGCAAAATAATCAACCTTTGCGTGCCAAGGGATTCGAACCAAAGTCCTCTCACATGCCAACTCACACCACCACCACTAGGCCATCAACTCATTTGTGTCATAAATCCAACACATTAAACTTTAAAGCGCACCTACTTGCTTCCAGATTTATTGAAAAGAAAAACCAAAATATATTGCAAGAGCCAAGACTTGAACCTTGGACCCATTGCTTCCTCTATGGCGTCACTTCCTTGTCACTACACCACACTCCTTTTTGTGTCATCTTTTACCCCTTTACTCTTAAAAGCCCAAACGCCAATTGCATCACCTGTTCATAAAATTAAAATTCCGAAGACTAGCACGGATTTAACTTAAGTTTGGGCCTTCCAAAGGCCCACTAACCTACTAAAATATATATATTAACCAACCAGAACACACACAAATTTTAAAAATCACAGAAACACAGAAAACCCGAAAATTGGGGCGTTACACATTCAATACTAAAACTCATACATTACTTTATCATCAAACGTAAATTATTTTCATTACTCAATGTCTATTCATAAATTACTTCATATTATTACAACTATTTATTGATCATGTATATGTTAAAAATTTAACCACATGTATTTGCTTATAAACTTACCTCGGACGATGTAAAACGGAACGGGACGACTAATCGACAAGTTTCGTTTTCCCTCGATCCTAATCCAATTACTTTGGTTCTTGATCTAAACAATTCAAATTAAGCTCATTCAAACATATTTTCATTCAATTTAGTCCAAAAATATGTAAATGGAAAAATTACCATTTTACCCCTAACATTTACACTTTTTACAATTTAATCCCTATTGCACAAAACACAAAATATACAAAATTTCACTATACCCATGTTAGGCCAAATTTTACTCATATCCATACAAGTCCATATATTTCATTAATTTCACATTTTAGTCCCTCAAATTATTATTTTTTCAATTTAGTTCTAATTACTCAAAATCATCAAAAACTCCACTACAAAACATGTTAATCTAAAACATGTCTTTCATATTTCATCATCAAACAACAAAAATCACAAGCTTTCAACAATGGCATAACTCAAAATATTTACCAAAATAAAAAATTCAAGCATGGGTCTTGTAGATAACTCAGCAGCGATCTCAAAAACATAACCGAGCTAGTTACATACCTTAATCAAGATCAATCATGGCCGAAACCTAGGCTTCTTTTTCTTTTCTTTATGTTTTCATATTCGGTCATAAGAAACAATAATAAACATGGCTTTTAAGTATGTTATAATATAATATATAATAACATATTATTTAGTTTACTTATATAGCCTTAATTAAAACATTATATTGTTACTTATATTATGTCCATTGCCGTCCAAATATAAAATCAATGGCATAACTGCATCATAAACACTTCATTTTATAAAGACACATTCATTTTGGCCCTTTTATAATTAACCACCAAATTTTCATTATACGCGATTAAGTCCTTTTATTTAATCAAACACCCAAACGACAAAATTAAATTACGAAAATTTCACACACACAAATTCACACAAAATAAAAACAAAAAATATTTTTTAAATATTTTTTTACTGAATTTGTGGTCCCGAAACCACCATTCCGACTAGGTCTAAACCAAGATGTTACAACTATCCCCCTTAGGAATTTTCGTCCTCGAAAATCTTACCGGTGAAGAAGTTCAGTCAACGCTCTTTCATTGTATCCTCTTGTTCCCATGTTAATTCCCCAACTCTATGTTTACGCTACAACAATTTTAACTAACGAAATTTTCTTATTTCACAATTCTTTAACTTCACGAGTCAGAATGCAAATCGATTCTTTCTCATATGTCATATCAGGCTTAATCTCAATCTCTGACAGATTAATCACATGTGAGGGATCAGATCAATATCTATAAAGCATCAATACATGGTACACATTATGGATCTTTTCTAATTCAGGTGGCAACAACAGTCTATAAACAATCGGCCCGATACGCTTTATAATTTCATAATGCCCAATAAATCTCGAACTCAAATTGCCTTTCCAACTGAATCTGGGTATTTTCTTCCATGGTGAGACTTTTAAAAAGACTTTGTCTCTGATCTGAAACTCTATATCTTTCCGTTTCAAGTCCACACATGATTTCTGACGATCTGACGCTGCTTTTAGTTTTTTTTTACGGATCACTTTTACTTTCTGTCCAGTCTTTCTGATAAAATTGACCCCACGTACCCTCGAACTCTAGAATGCAACATCTCAACATATTCTCAAGTATCTGAATGATTAGTTTGGATTGGCCATCTATTTGTGGATGGAAAGCAGTGCTGAAATGTAATTTCGTACTAATACATCATGCAGTTTCTTCCAAAATAGTGATGTAAACCTCAGATTTCTATCCAAAACAATAGAAATAGACATACCTGTAGTCTCACAATTTGTGAAACATATAACTCAGCAAGCTTATCAAGTAAGTAATCTGTACAAACTGGAACAAAATGAGCCAATTTATTCAATCTATCCACAATAACCCAGATTGCATCTTTCTTGCTTGATGTCAATAGTAAACCAGATACAAAATCTATCGTGATTCTGTCCCATTTCCATTCAAGTATCATATTCGGTTGAAGCAATCCAGAAAGTACTTGATGTTCAGCTTTTTCTTGCTGACAAACCGTATGAATAGATAACCAACTACTGTGAGCTTTGTTCAAAATCATCTAAACCAACCCTAGATTTCTTGGAACACATATTCGATTTCTGAACCTTAGACCCTCATAATTCTGTTGAATATATAATGTTCTTGCTTTTAACTTGACTATATTCGAATCATCAAATATGTTACTTAACCTTTTTTTTTTTTGCAGTTTTTGATGTATGGAATCACAAGATATCTCTGTGTACTCCATTACTAAAACACATTTCAAACCGTTCCTTGAGACATGACTAAAGATCATAAACATTTTCTTTAATTTAGACTGAACCAATATTGATGTTTCGATTGACAATATCTCTGTGTAAAAATGAAAACTTCAACAATCGATCTAGCTTTAATTTACCACAACATTTCTCAGATAAAATTGTTACGATAGATAAAATTCTGTATCATGTCTTCAAGGATATGAATTCTTCCTCCAAACTATCCCTCATTTCACACATGTGCATTCAAAGTTTATTTCCAATCTAGTGAAAAGTTTCAAACCATATAACCCAGTTAACTTTCAATCAAATAATTTCAAATTAGATTAAACTACTAAATTAGTCTTGTCAAAGAAATCTTTTCTTCTCGTTAAAAAGAATAACCCAGACATATCATTATACAGATGCCATAATCATCAAATAGAAATCATAATGTCATACTAAGACTGACGTCTTACCTGTAACAATAGATAATATCCTAACTAATAATAAAGTATCTGGACCTAGAAGAAAATCAAATATGATTTGAGCAGCAATCAATGCAGAAGCACAACTTTTATAACTCTAATAACAGTACTGTGGTACTTCCCAAGTTTTTAGAATAGAAATTATGATTATAACAGATATAGCCATTTCCGTCAAATAGATATCCCATAAAGATAATCATACAGATCATAAGAAAACCAAAATAGCGAAATTTCAATGTATGAAGCTACAAAAGATTTCTGAAAATTACAACCCATATATAATGATAACAATTCCAATTATATCCCAAAAAATTTCCAGAAAGAATAACATCACTCATAAATACTGAAATCCAAAATAACAGAAGCAATATAATCTTCATGTATATTTAACAGAATAATAACCCGTAGAAATAGAATATTAGCATTATACAGAGTTTTACTGTCAATTTTCATATCCACATAAAAGAATGAATATCAAAGATAGACAGAGCAACGTTGAACATAACCTCAAACAGATCAATGATGCTTTCATCTATAAACATATTTAGCTAAGATTCTCATACGGTAAGAATTCCTTCTAAAATTAAACAGTTAGATATATTTCTGAAGATAAATGTACACATAGAGTACTCAGAAGAAGTCATAGTAACTGCCCGACTATAACCACTACACTCAGCCATCAATACAATTCAAATATTATTCAACTGTCTAATTCATTCATCATGAAATTCATAATATTCCATCAATAATAGAAATCAATCCAGAGATGCTTCTATTTAATAATTTATTTAGATAACATACCTGAATAGATCATTTAATCGGAATTAACTTCTTTTGTAACAGTGATTTTATATAATCTGAATAGTTTTCAGAACTATCCAATATCTCTTTTAATACTGTCTTTATTTGCTGATTCATTCATTTTTCTGGCCTCATTATTAACCTTCCGAACACGAACTTCTGTAATTCCACACCCATAGGCTTATTCAACCCAATTCTTACAGATTTTATTGTAACATTTTATGGATAAGGGGGTGAGGGTAGTAAAGCCTCAAATTTAATTTACACATAAATACTCATAATACATACTTTCACAATTAATCAGTTCATTATAATTTTTACATTACCCAAACATTTAATAAACATCTATTTTTAATCACTTTTGTTCTTAGCACTTAGTTCATATACCAACTCAAATCATTAATTCACAATCAAAGCGTTTTAGATAATAATCACAACTCAAATATCATAATCTATATGCCCATATAATTATAAAATTTGTCAACATCAATATATTATACTCTTTAATCCACACCTTTATGTGTTTCAACTCATCATCAACACATTTCCATTCAAACATTCCAGAACACATTCTGTACTATCAAAATTAGCTTGGTTGGAAACTTATCTATCTCATCAAAATAATTTTCGTCAGAGTCAGGAGATATCACACTATCGCAGGTTAAATATGGCATGTATAGTTAGACTCACATACGCTATGATAGTCCTAGAGTCGACTAAACCATAGCTCTGATACCATTCAAATGTAACACCCTTAACTCGTATCCGTCACAGGAATAGGATTACGAGGCATTTCCGATCATAAAACAATCCAGAATAAACTTTCATTACAAGTTAGTCATATAATATATTTTTTATTTTTTTAAAACAACCAAACTAACATGTTTCGTTATTCCTTATATCTTGTTAACTCAATATAAACATATAACCATAAAAATCAAATGCTTAAAATATAACCCACTATACTTCGTTTCATAAGTACAATACCAAACATTTCACACACACAAATTCACACATAATAAACACAAAAAATAATTTTTAAATATTTTTCTGACTCAGATTTGTGGTCCCGAAACCATCGTTCTGACTAGGGTCTAAATCGGGTTATTACAGGTTGAGGTTGTTGCTCTACCAACGAATGATGCCAAATCGGTACTAAAATTTTTTCATAAGAATATTTTTACCAGGTTTGGTACCCCTCATGCTCTGATTAGTGATGAAGGTTTATTCCTTGACTGCAAATTAGTTGCTAATGCTTTGAATAGGTATGGAGTTAAACATAAAATTCCACGGCATACCCTTCCCCAACAAATGGACAAGCGGAAGTCTCTAATAAAGAGATTAAACAAATTCTGGAGAAGGTAGTCAATCCCACCTGCAAAAATTGGTCATCCAGATTGGATAAAGCTTTGTGGGCATATTGAACTACATTCAAGACACCATTGGGGATGTCACCTTTCAAGCTTGCTTATGGGAAACCTTGTCATTTGCCCGTTGAACTTGAACATAAGACATATTGGGAAATTAAGAAATTGAAAATGGATTGGAGTGCTGCTTGTACTAACTGCCTATTGGAGTTGAATGAGATGGAAGAATTCAAAGCACAAGCTTATGAAAATGCCAAGCTGTAAAAAGAAAAGACCAAACGATGGCATGACATGATAATTTGCACCTGGAAAACAAGTCTTACTATTTAATTCTAGGCTTAAATTGTTTCCTAACATATTAAAATCTCGTTGGTCTAGTCCATTTGAGATAGTGCATGTCTATCCTCATGGAGATGTAGAAGTCAAAGACAGAAAGATTAGTTCTCCTTTCAAAGTCAATGGCTAACGATTAAAGCATTACTTTGGAGCTCCTATAATTCGTGATAAAAATTCCATCACTTTTCGAATTGCTTAATATTTCTCCCCTACATTTTTTTTATTCATTTACTTTTTTTTTAATTTCTTTGTTTAGTTTACCAATAGGTTTACTTAACTTTATTTTCTCTTGTTGTAGGCACATTACAGCCTGGGTTTTTAGAAATCAACCCATTTGATATATTAGTTAATTTTAGTTTAGTAATTTTTTCTATTATTTTTACTTTTCAAGCTCAATTTTTCTTTTTTCTGTGTCAAAGCACAATTTCAGGTTAATCTTATCCCCCATGTCACTGCTATATTTTCTTTCACGCTTTACCCTAGTCGATTCACTCATTTTCTAAATTTTTTTCTATTTCATCTTCTTCACCCTTCTCTATTTTTTTTACTCTATAAATTGTAAAGGACTCACCTTTTTCATTTTATAGTTACTATTTTCTCTCAAGTGGCTCACCAAACACCATCTTTTTCCACCTTTGTGCATCTGCAGACATTCAAAGCGACCTTTTTGCATGGAAAAAGGTTTCCTTTTCTAAGATGCCCCCTTTATGGGCTATTCTGAAGCCATCTCATCTGTTGTAGAGAAACACGAGTGGATAATCTTCTTGTTTCACCCTGATAACGTCTTTACTAAGGTAGTCAAATAATTTTATGCATATTTAACCTCTCCTAAAAATGCTTTCATCTATGTACACGGTGTCTCGGTTTCATTCGATGAAGACTTAACCAATACGCAATATGGGTTACCTAAAGGCTCTGATGAACACTCTCAATTTGTCAAGACAATGACAACTGAAGGACTCAACCAAGTTTTGATAGATTTTTGTGTAAAAGGAATAAGATGGACAGTTTCTCGAAATGATTGCTACACTATTGACCTTGTAACTTTGAAGCCTCAATGTCGGGTATGGTATCATTTCCTTGAATCTCATCTTAGCCCTTCTACACACAACTCTACTATTTCCAAGGAATGAATATTGTTGCTTCACTTGATTATAACTAGAAGAAAGATAAATGTTGGAAAAATTATTTTTAAAGAAGTCCACCTGCACATAAAAGAACGCCGATACCTTAAACTTTTCGTCGCTCATTACGGCACTATGTCAAAAAGTAAAGGTTCCTACTCAAGAAAATGAAGAGAAAATCCCCAATAAAAGAGCCATAACCAAGTAAATTGCCTTAGGAGTTTTAGGGGAGGAAATGTCAAAGCATCCTGACACTACATCCACAGCTTTTCCACTTATGACTAGTGATGTTGCCCTATCAACATCTCATAGTGGCTTTGAGCAGAAAGTGATTGATGCTCTTGAGATGTTGCATCAACAATTTCGCCTGATGGAAAAACAACAACTAAGGGTAGTTACTAATTTTGGCCGAGCTTAAGAAGATATGGCTCTATTTTGGGGATATGTTAGATGACGAGACAAAGCCATTAAGAAACCTCTTCATAAGAACTTTACTCGGCCTATGTGTACATTCTCTATTTTCCTAAAGAATTGTTGTTGGAGCCAAAAGATGATGATAAAGATGGATAATAAGCCACTATAGAGAAGAAGAACACAAAAAAAGAGGGAGAGGAGGAGAAAACTGAATCCATAAATATTGTATATGATAAAGATGAAGCTGATATGACTCAAACTTCTACACCTGCTACAACTGCCACTACACTGAAATCCACTGCATTTGTGACCGAACAAGAGTCTGTGATTCATCAAGTGATTGATGATTTCACAAAATAATATACGAATGATGAAGAAAAGGTGCCAATTAACCAACTAAAAAGGAAGCACTACAAGAAAGCTACTAGGAAATCAGTTTCAGATGATGTTGGTGAAGTGGAAAAGAAGCAGCAGTATAAACACACTGCCAGAAAATCAACCCAACCTAACTAGAGTAACCAAAATTCCTTCCAAGCTTTTGTTTTTATTTTCATTTGTATCTTTTTTTTAATATCATATGATTCATGCATTCCTATTTGGTTGTCATTGCATTTTTATATTTGTAAGTTATTTTTTTTTTGCATTTTGAAATGTTTTATTGTTCATGCATTTAGGACAATGCATCCCTTAGCTTTGGGGATGTATTGTGTTGTAAATATTGTATGTGGTAGATATATGTTTTAGTATTCATGCATTTTTTCATTCATTTTTCCATTATATACAAATGCAAAGTAACTGCCAGACTATGACAAGTATATTGTTATCTATGATATTTGATGAGGATAATAATTCTTCGATAAAATTAGAAATTGTGATGGGTGAATAGGTATGTTTAGTTTAGGATAGTTGTGGGAAAATTTATTCCTAAAAGTAGAATGCCCTATTTATAGTTGTAATTAGTCTATAGTAGGTTTCTTTTAATACATTTAGGAATTCTTAAACTTAATTTCAGTAAACCGACAGTGTGTAATAATAAATATCATGGCAAAATGATAAGAAACATTCCAATGTTTGAAAATGTTGAGCAGATCAACAATACTTTGTTTGCTCCATTGTATTCTTGATAAGAAAAAGCAAGTTTAAATAAAAATGAGTAAAAATAAAAAATAAGAAAAAAAAGGAGAAAACAAATAGTTGAGGGACATTTCACTGTAGTAATAGGCTGATTAGCTAAGGAGGTAGTTGTTTGCTCCATCCATCTTTTTAGTTAAAAGCCTTAGCTTCATGCGTGAGTTACATTCAAATTGTGACATGATGTAATACCAGGCAATCTAGTGTATGCTCCATTGAGATATGTCAAGTAAAGAAACCATGTGACAAGATGAAATCCTTAGAAAAAAAATATTTGTAATTAAAGTTTTGAAATGACAGAATAAATGAGAATAGAGAAACTAAGTTTAGAGGAAAGATAACCTAAGTGCATTAGGAGGTATTTACTACAGTTAGAATTGAATGAATACTTAGGAATTCTTATTTTGAGGTATCATTTTCTACACGTCGTTTGCTAAACAAACCTACAAAACTTGAATAAATTTTTTTTGTTTTAATAGAAGATTGCTGAGAATAGAGGTATAGAATATACAAATAATTGTTTAGCAGTATATATGGCAACTGTGTGTTATGGAAAATTCATGCATTCATGCATACTCATACATATTTTGCTTGAGGACGAGCTTACTAAGCTATATAGCATACTTCATTTATTTTCCATGTTTTATAGTGTTGCCAAGCTAATTCGGATTGGAGATTTCCGGAGATTCGAATCACACTATCAAACTCTCTTTTTTGGGTATAGATGATCTTAGTATTTTGAAAGTATTGCATGTATAGGGAATTGGTCATTTTGTTATCGAGTCATTTGTTTTGGCCAAATGTATTGTATTATATTTGTTTAAGGTAATGTGGTATTTAGCCATCTAATTGGCTTATTTTGACTAAAATGATTGTAAGCCCATTTATATAAGTATATGTTAATGCCTTCTTGTTTTTGTGTTTTATAATGGTTTGCTATATGTTTATTATGGTTAAATGACTTATTGTGAAATGGATGTGATAGGTCCTTTGGTGTGCTAGGAAATCTAAGTAGAATTACACATGATGAAAGTATTCATATTGATAATTGTGAACGTGAGTTTGGTATGAATTGATTTGGTAAATTATGCTATAGTAAATATGTTAAGTATTGCCAATGAATGATATGATTTAGCCTTGGTTTTGGATGTTTTGATTGCTTAAACATGCCATGGATTATGCCCTTGATCTTTTGTATGTAGGTGTAAATAAGGGTGACAAATGGCTTGGTAGATAGCTTTTATTTTGTCCACATGAGTAGACACATAGGCGTGTGTCTAGGCCATGTGTGACACACGGTCTGCCCTATGGGTGTGTGTTTTGGCCGTGTGTCCCCTGCACCTTATTTTTGAGAAACAGAATGCTCAGAATTGAGCACACGAGCAGAGACACGAGCGTGTATCTCAGCCATGTGAGGGACCAACCTCAAGCACGGGCGTGTGTCCCGATCATGTAAAGTCTGCATCTATTTCATCGAAATATAATTTACCACTTCCAAAGCATGTTTTGGGCCTCGTAAGCTCGTATTAGGGACTTTGTGATTAAATATGAATGGTTTTAATTTGGACATAAAATTTCTAGTTTAGAATTGTATGATTGTTTGTGTGGTAAGTCTAGTAATGCCTCGCACCCTATTCCGACTTTGAATACGGGTAAGGGTGTTACATTTAGTGGTATCAGAGCTATGGTTTAGTCGATTCTCAGACTAACGTAGCGTGTGTAAGAGTCTAGCAATACATGCCATATATAAATTTTGATAGTGTGACGACTCTTGACAATTTAAATTGTGTTTTCATATAGTAAATGGATCCCAACCGAGAAGTGCCTGATGACGTTGAGAGTAATGCGTCAGCTCCCACTCAAGGGACTGCGCCATCTGAAAGTAGACCAATGATGATTAGTCAAGGAGGAGAGGCTAGAGAAGCCTTCTTCCAAAAGATAAATGAGCAGTTTTTCGAGTTTGTTCAGACAAATCCGACTGCCCAACATCTTCCACCCTCACCTAACCCTCAACCGGTTCCCATAGCTCCTCAAGGTGTGGAATTGGGAAGATTGAATAAGCCTCTAGCAGATAAGATTTGGAAATAAGGGGCTGAAGAATTTAGAGCAAATGTTAATGATGATACCGAGAGAGTAGAATTCTGGGTTGAGAACTCTATTTGAGTATTTGATGAGCTTTCTTGCACACTGAAGGAGTGCTTGAAATGTGCTATATCACTTCTGAGGGATATGTCATATCAACGGTGGAACACTCTTATATCTGTGGTACCGAGGGAAAGAGTTACTTGGGATTTCTTCGAACAGGAATTTAGAAAGAAGTACATTAGTCAACGATTTATTGATCAGAAATGTAAAGAGTTCTTAGAACTAAAATAGGGCCATATGATTGAATACAAGCGAGAGTTTGTTAGACTCAGTATGTATGCTCGAGAATGTGTTTCAACAGAGGCTATTATGTGTAAGAAATTCGAAGATGGGCTGAATTAGGGCATCAAGCTGTTAGTTCGGATTTTAAAGTTGAAAGGATTTGTTGTGCTAGTCGAACGAGCTTGCAAAGTTGAGGGGTTGAGTAAGGAAAAGAGAAAAGCTGAGTTTGAGGCTAGAGATTTGAGAAAGAGGCTGATGAATAAGTAGTTTCAATCTTAATCTAAGAAATTGAGAGGTTTGTATACTCGCTCCAATGCTTCAGCTGGGAATCCCAATAGAGATCGTGATAAGCAATATTTGCGTTCTAAGGCCCAAACTACATCCATAGCGAGCATAGGTAATGCTAGGTCTAATAAGCCTGGATGCCAACACTGCAGTAGATGACATCCTAATGAATGTAAGATGAATAACTGAACTTGCTTCAAATGTGGCTCCCAGGATCACTTTATCCGAGACTGCCCTAAAATGGCTGAGAAAGATAATTTTCTGAATGCAAGATCGAGTAACACTACTACTAGAGGGGGACTAGTGAGAAATATGGGAAATGGGACTATTAGCAAAGGAGTATCCAAAGACACAGCTATCAGATCGGAAGCTAGAGCACCTGTGAGAGCTTATGCTATTTGTGCTCATGAGGATGTGTCCTCCCCTAATGTGATCACTGGTACATTTTCTCTTTATGATACTAATGTAGTTGCATTAATTGATCCTGGATCAACTCATTCCTATATTTACGTGAATTTTGTATCTAGTAAGAATTAGCTTGTTGAGTCTACTGATTTTTGATTGAGGTGTAGAACCCCTTAGGCAAACATGTTTTAGTTGATAAAGTTTGTAAAAGTTGTCCTTTAATGATTCGGGGCCACTATTTTCTGGCCGACTTAATACTTTTGCCATTTGATAAGTTTGACGTGATACTTGGAATTGATTGGTTGACTCTGCATGATGTCGTAGTGAATTGTAGACAAAAGGTTATTGAATTAAAATGTCAAAATACTGAAACTATTCAGGTTGAGTCAGGTGAATTGCCTATTGTGATTTCATCGATGTTGGCTCAGAGGTATGTAAGAAAGGGTTGTGAAGCATTTCTTGCATATGTACTAAATACTAAGGTGTCTGGATTGAAGATCGAACCTATATCAGTAATTTGTGAATATCCAGACGTGTTCCCAGAAGAGTTGCCAGGGTTACCACCGGTCAGAGAGGTAGAGTTTGCAATTGATTTTGTACCGGGGACTGCACCAATATGGATAGCTCCTGTGACAGCCCAAAATTGACCCTAGTCGGGAAGTGGTTTCGGGACCGCTAAACCGAGTCACCGAAATGTTCAAATGTGATATTTATTGTCTAGAATATGTAATTATGAATGTGTGAAAATTTCAAGCTTCGATTTAGTCGATTGCATGTGAGTTTTAGTAAATAGGACTTATGTGAGAAAATTTTGAAATGTGATAGGTCAAAGCATAAGGACCTATTAGTGCATGTTGAAAAAGGGGGGACTTGCATGTCAATTTCCCCCTCTATTAGTAGTGGCCGGCCATGACAAGTATGGTAGACCAAGTGTGATGGGCAAGACATGTCATAGACATGTTGTGTTGGTGCATCATGGGTGGAAACAATAAAATAATGAGCATGGTAATTAAATAATGAAAGGGAGGAGTGATGAAAAAAAAAAAAGAATGGTCTCATCCATGCCCCCCATTGCCGTGAGTTAAAGAAAAGAAAAGAAAAATTTTGTTCATCCTTTTTCATCTTCTTTGGCCAAAAATTCTAAGGAAGGAGGAAGGAGTTCTTGCTTCATGTTTGGTTTGGAAGAGGATTAGGAGGAGGTTTGGCCATACTTGTATCTAGATCAAGGTATGTTTGAGGTTGTGCCATGAGATTCATGCATGTTTTTAGTTGCTAGCTTGAGTTCTAATTACCCCATGGTTCAAATCTTTGCTATGTCATGGGGATGATATTCGGCCTAGGTGGATTTTGTGTTAATGCCATTGCATGCTAAATATGAAGCTTGTTAATGATGCATGTGATGGTGGATTGATGATTCTTGAATCTTCTTTTTAGCATTTTTGAGTGAGCACATATGTGCATTAGTTGCTAGATGGAGAAGAGTCGGCTAGCAAGTTGTGTGCTAAGGCCGAATATAATTATTGTATATTAATGAGTAATGCATGTGATAAATTGATGGAAAGGGAGAGGATGCTTTACTAGTGTATATATGTGTGTATTAGCCAAGTTTTGAACTTGAAACAAAATGGTGTTTAGTCAATACAAGTGACCATACTTGTAGAATGTATTAAGTGTTGCAATCGGCCCCAACATAGACATGCATATTCGGCCATAGGAAGGAGATTGGTGTTGCATGTATTCGGTTAGAGGCAAGCATATTGATGCTTTTGTCTTGGCTTAGAAAATTCGGCCAAGGGGGAAAATTAGCTAAAATGTTGAGTTTGATTCATGATTCCGTACATATG